>NW_008795487.1:966997-994109 GCF_000699145.1 Aptenodytes forsteri | reverse complement strand
CATCCCTGGAAACATTCCAGGTCAGGTTGGATGGGGCTCTGAGCAACCTGATCTAGTTGAAGATGTCCCTGTCCACGGCAGGGGGGTTGGACTAGATGACCTTTAGAGGTCCCTTCCAACCCAAACTATTCTATGATTCTATAAGGAAGAGAAAAAAAAAATCTTAAATAATCAAAAACAGCCTTTGAATTCTGATTATAAAGTCTGTCGTTACTCTGATATTAGTAATAAACTTCATGTATTTCAACAGAAACTAAGGAATAGAATAATCTTACTTTCTTATTTCTAAACTTGCAGACCTATGAACAGTTTCAGAGTTTGCCTAAGGTCCAGTGTAAAAGACAATGAAAAGCACAACACACGCATATATTGCCCTAGGTAAAGTACCAAACTGGAATATGGGAAAACTAGATTCAAAACCCTACTCACAAACTTCTCTTGTCATTAGGACATTCATATACTATGGTGTCTCTCCTTTCCTTCCCCTCTCTTGAAGATTCCTACGTTGAATAAAAGCAGAATTAAATCCTCACTGCAAAGACATAAACTCACATACAGTCCTATTGTAGCTTTCTCTCATATTTTCAACACATCTACACAGACTTTTGCAGACAATGACAACACGCTGTCTGAACTCAATACCAAGATTATTAACCAAAACACAGCTACATGGCTGCAGAGTTTCTGATTCAAAACCAGCTCACATCTGGCTGGTCTAGAGTACATGCAGACCTCTCTTGAATCCACCTGTAAAACTGCCTATAAACAAAATGAAACTAAGACAGGTCTAGAACAAAAGATTTAGAGATGCTTCAGAATACACGATTGCCTGAGCTTCGGACATTTGCCTAAGACACCTACCTCTTCCTCTGAATGAGCTGAACGCTTTGTATGTGTGAACCTATGATGTATTTCTTGAGCTTTAACTTAATTTTCAAATACCTTATGTTTCAATCTGAATCATACGACTGTATCATGCATGGAAGCACACTTACAGGACAGCTGATTCCTAATGTGAGCTATGGTCTTGTCCCTTGGGAGCACACAGAGACCTATGTTGAGCTCAGCTGGTCACTGATGTCTCCATCAGTCAAGCTCCTGGGAAATATTCTTATCATTATTACTCTTCTTCCTGTGGGGCCATTGAATATCAAGGCACATGGTCTGCTTCCAAAATCCAAGACGGAAGTTTTCCGAGCAGCAAGGTCCCAAGTTCCCAAGTCATCCTCCATGGATTTGTATGTGAGGGTAATGCTAACAGAGAACAAACTGCTGTTAGCTTTCAAAGTTTGCATGGGTTTATCGATAGAAATAAGGTAGAAAAAAGATCACCTTTGCCTTTTGGAAATCTGCTTTGAGTAGCTGAACTTATCAAAAAGTATTTCCTTATCATCTAAAGCTAATCCCGGGAAGCAAAGCTAAGAATTTGGATCACTTATGAGGATGGTCAAGGTAGAGAGAAGACTGTTGGCGGTCTTCTTCAATTACATAAATGTGGCTGTCATTTACAATTACAAGGCAATCTGGCCTAGGCTTTGAGATCTGGCTACTTACTATGAGCAAACAGCAACAGCATGTCAAAGAGCTTCAGGAAGCTAAAAAGATTAGGAAGACTACGTGAACAGAGCTCAAGTCTCCTCCTGCTCCAGGTCGGTGACCAAAGACTGCATTGTTGGTTATTCTACCACTGACCTTGAGCACCCTCATCTCAAAAATGAGGTGGAGAAGCACAGCACTAACTGGACTGTGAATGCCTAACGGAAAGATTTTGTATCTGCTACCCCAACACTAGGTGACCTCTGTGCAAAGGTCAGTTCTTGGTTCTTTTAACCCCTTTCCTTTGTATTTCTTCCCTGAGCAATTTAGGCAGCTCCCCCTCAGCTTGAGCCACCTCTTCCCGTTCATCATGTAAGGTGCCTGGCCAGATGGCTCAGAGTTTAGGATTACAGCTGATAGCAAGGTGTGAGGGCTTTCACTGCCACACGGGACAGGAGCTTTGCCACTGGGGTGCAGCTGCCAAGGGCTGTGGTATAACACATGGTGATTTGATGATTTCATTTTTACACTGGTGAGGCAAAAAGTCATATTAAAAAAAAAAACCACCACAAAACCCTCCCTCACCTTTGCTGCCCCTCCAATCAGACATGGTAAGAAAAGAAAATCCTATTAAATGGAAAAGCAAACACTTGCCATTTGCTTAGCAAATAGATTTATTTTCATTAAATATACCAAAGAACAAAATAAGCAAAACATCTAGGCAGCTTCCGGACTGCTCTCTTATCTGAGCAAGAGTTTCAAAAACAGGCCTATAGCCAGCTTTGTATTCAGGCAAATTAAAGAACATTCTCCAGCTTAAACAATATACTACCTGAAGTAGTGTGTGGGAAGACATTTTAGCTTGTGCAAGTTAATTAATCCCTCCTGCTAGTAGACTAAGCTGTGTATAGTCGGTCAGAGGCACAGGCTGAAACACTATTCTGTACTCAGACATCTCTAAAACAGATTTGAAAATCTCTCAGGTCATTTCCCTCTGCTCTGTCAGTAGACAACTCTGATTTACAGACGCATCAGACCTACACCAACTATTGCTATTGAAAAGAAAATGGCTAGAGAAGAGGAAAACCTATAGCAAGTGATTTGGGTAGTTACTTATACAGGTGAAGCATAAAACAAGTCCAACTGCAAGTGTTACAATTAAGCATGAGGATAGATAATTGTGCAACAAGCTTTATTTCTAAAGCCTGACTCCATTTGATTTCCTCAGACACAAACTGAAGAGCAGAAGTCATGGCTTTCCCTCAGTGCACACAAAGTGGGAGGTCCATTGCCTTTGCCATTTGTCCTGATAAACACGCACATCTTGCTTCAGGACAGCATCAGTAACCATTCCTTTCTAATTATCATTGCGATTGACAGAAATATTGCCACTGCATTACAGAAAGGATGCAAACAGCTAAGCAAAACTAATCCCACTGCAGCATATGGGACTTACTTGGGATTACTGCTATTTTTGAGAAAAAGTAGAGATCTGGATATTTGCTGCTTGCAAAGACTTGACATCCTTATTTCTTTTTCTCCCGATTTCCAAATAGCCATACCCAATTTATCATCAGAGATTTAGATTACTGTAAATTTACGCTCGGCAGTACTATGATACTGCTGACACAGCAGTAAATACAGCAGCAGCAGTTACAGCAGAAGGCAGCTGCAGCAATTTACACACATCTCTGTGTTAACTAATAATACAGGCACATCAGACATTTTAAACAAAGGTAGCCATACTGCAGAACAAGCAGGAATGTGGCACACAGAAACCAACATGGGCCCAGAGAAGCGTTCAGTCCAGCAGCTATTATTATTAGCCCTGAAAAGAGCAAGACCTCATCTCTTCCAGATTTAGAGACACCCCTTCAGAGTCACAGCCACATCTTCCTCACTAAGTTTAAATGCAGGCAAGCATCAGAGTTTCAAGAAGAATTTTAGATCCCAATTACTCGCTTATTCTGGTGGTTGGCAGCTTTCATCACAGCATACACCAACTAATGAGCCTATCATTTTGATGAAAGGAGTAATTGTCCCCATCTCGAGCCTACTAGGGGATTATTCTGTCCAGTGTTTGTTGAGCTTTCTAGTTGCTTGCTCTTTGTGTTGTTTTTTCCCTGCCTTTAAGCTTGTCTTTTTTTCATCTCTCCTTTACCTCTGAGGCTTGTCCTTTTCCTTATCTTTGAATTTAAGCCTGACCTTTCCTAGTCTGTCACAATGTTAGACGAGTTCTTTGTCTTTATTTTGTTAGATTTTTATTTCCAGGGCTTTTCACATTTTGCAGCTCAAGGTTTCTCTCAACAAATGAATGCCTTGTCTTTAATAGACCATCTCTTTATCTGCATTATTAAAATTGGTAACAGCATGTCCTTTTCCTTATCTTTGAATTTAAGCCTGACCTTTCCTAGTCTGTCACAATGTTAGACGAGTTCTTTGTCTTTATTTTGTTAGATTTTTATTTCCAGGGCTTTTCACATTTTGCAGCTCAAGGTTTCTCTCAACAAATGAATGCCTTGTCTTTAATAGACCATCTCTTTATCTGCATTATTAAAATTGGTAACAGCATTTATAGGTTCTGACCTTTCCTAGTCTGTCACAATGTTAGACGAGTTCTTTGTCTTTATTTTGTTAGATTTTTATTTCCAGGGCTTTTCACATTTTGCAGCTCAAGGTTTCTCTCAACAAATGAATGCCTTGTCTTTAATAGACCATCTCTTTATCTGCATTATTAAAATTGGTAACAGCAGCTTTATAGGTTTTTTCTTTTTAGTTTGAGTGAAGCCTAGCTATGGGGAAAAGAAGTTCACCCTTTCGGCATGCTCTTCGTTGAGCCCACAGGCACCTTGTTCTCCCAGCTTAGTTTTAACAGATGTCAGAGTCCTAGAAAAGAGACCAACAGCTAGGGAAACACAAGATAAAAGATCAGATAATATTTCCAAGGTAAGCTACATCTGGATGGTGGAACCTGTTACTTGAAAAGTTAAACGAAGTAATAAATGTTAAGCCAACAGATAAAAAAACCCCACAGACTCAAAAAAATGCTATGCATTATATGAATATGATTTGTCAAATCACAATGTAGATAGTGTTACCCCAGCCGTTACAAAATCAGCTGGGTTTACAGGCATGCTAGCTAGTCTTGCTAAACCTAGATTGCTTCACTCAAAACAGTGATTCACAGTCATGCCTTTCATTCTTTATTTATTTTTAGTAGTGTCAATACTAATACCTTGCACTGACTCAGAATGGCTTGCTGGAGCCACTGGATTGTCCAGGCTCTCTAGAACTGAGATCAGATTTTTGTATTCTCTAACATATTGGCTGCTGCAGTTTTAAATTTCTCAGACTCCTTGGTTTATTCTTGTACACATGATCATATTTGTAGTGCTCTTTGGTTGTTTTTTTTAAGTGCGATCATGTGCTTTTGTCTAGTGATAAAAATGAGTAGCAATGAAACGTAAAGAGCAGTGCTTCTGTTACCACAGAGAAGACAAAGAAGGAAAATAAAAAGGAACAGAGAGCCAAAGTTTAGCGCACCACAAGAACTGTGGAAATTGGTGGAGATTTCTAAGACATGCTTCCTAAGCAGCTGAATTTCAGCATTTCACAGTGAATCTGGAAAGTGAAAAAGCCTTTTGTGTATGGGATTATTTTACTTACTGTAGAATACTGGTTAACATGCTATGACAAAGGAAATCAGTGACAGCAGTACACTGTATGTGCTGCTGAAACAAGGATTGAATCAAGTTTATTCTACAGAAAATTATCTAAAACAACATTATTATTCCTAAATCAGTCAGTTTATTAGGAGAAAGAGCATTTCGTATTTTAATAAGTAAAACCTCATGGTTCTTTTTATGAGTTCTTTATACAGAAAGCAATTCAAAAGACATTTTGCACACTCACACACATGCATGAACGCATGCACCCAGTTTCTTCTATCTGCTTCATATCACCTGTTGAGAGGTTGGAGAAACATGATGTGAGAAAAACCAAGACTCATTCCCAAACCAGCTGAGCTACAAGCCTTAGGCTCAGATGGCCCCACAGCAACCCGTGATTCGAAGACTAACATATCAAATGTTCTGGAACAAACTTGCCCAAATGACCAGACTTCAGTCCAAATCATTGCTTTCATAGTGGTGAGCCGTCAGCACTGTGAATGAGTATCCCGCTCCTGTTCTCTCGGGAACTGCATTTTGCAGGATATGCGTTTTTGCACTACAGCGTTTTGCAAGTAAATATCAGAAGCCTCTCAAAACCAACAAAAACAGTAGGCTCAGGAGTCTAACTGTTAGTGCTTTGCATGCAGTCCTACTGAAACACCTTTTTAGTCCACAGTGATTCGTAGAGGTTTGAAAATTATGCTTCTTAACCAACAGAAATACAATGATCACTGTGAGTGAGAGATGGTTTGGGGAGAAGTATGTAACACCTCTTCAGCATGGAAGTCCAGCCCCAGGCCAGGACCAGACCTTGCAGCATTTGTTCACTGCAGCAGCAGGAGGATAACCATGAAATGGAGGAGGAAAAGTATTAGCTACCTGCAGAGGAACTTCAGCTGCTCTTGATATAACATCATTTCTAGGTACATAAAAGAAGCCTTGAGTGAAGGAAGCTATGCAGTCTTGGCTAAACATGAGAGGTAGCTGCATTTTAGCATGACAGCAGGTCTAAGTCTGGAGTTATTCATGGATATCACCCATCTGCTGTGTTATCAGTATTTGGTATGAGAGCTTTCCTAACCATCTGGGAAAATGGCTTTTAGTTGGCAATGGACACACGTCTTTTGTTGCTGGCAAAAAGATAACAAATTTGTTCTTGGCAGAGAGATTACTGCAACATTCCTGATGAAGACATGAAAAGGTATACTTGGTATAGGCTAAAAGCAGTTCCTGATCTGACTCAGACCATTTATGGAACCATATTCCCTGTGCCAGTCTGGGATACCAAAAATAGAAAGGGGCATTTTTTTTTAATTGAGCCTGGGCTGATCACACAAATTATATCAGAGTGAATTATTACGTACCAGATGAAATAATATCCAGGGTGAGTTAATTCCAGGACGATGGTGAATACTAGTGGAGCTTACATTCTGCAACCCTCCAGAGCTCTTCTGTGGTGGCTGATGAGGCTATTTGCTAGCCAGCTGGACTGTATTAATGAACTACCTAAATATCATGGCAGAGCATGTATTCAGGAGCATGTATTTATTCAGCGTTCCATTCATGTCTGGAACTAGAGGCTTCTGAGCAATCTCTGCTTTATGTTTTGACACATGCTGTGCTAAACACAGCATGAAATCAAAATAAGTGAGAAAACCTCACATAATGTGGGTGCACTGAAGGTTGTTATAATCCATGGTGCCTTCCACCATCTGGTCCCTAGCAGTTCACACTGGCCATATTATAATTGCACAACAAGATGAGATCTGGTTACACATCATACCTTCATGGCTCCCAATTTCTTTGGAAGGAAACCCAGGTGCATGCCAGGATGACAGCAATGGTAAGCTTCTGTAGGTCTCCCACTTGACGTGACGGGAGAAGGGGTCTGGTGCAGAGTATACCTCCCCCACAACATAAGTTCAGCTGCTGAGGATAAGGCAAAAGGTGTCTTCCAAACGTTATGACACAGCTATTGAGATATCCTCTTTTAACATAACAGTCAGCAGAGGAGAGGAATTGAGGCTAAGACTTCTTGGTATGAGCTGCTGCTCTTCAGTTGTAGACTTTTTGGGAAGTGAAACATGGGAACTTCTCAGGTGCTGTGTCGTTCCAGAGAAGGAGGTTGCTAAAGTAAGGTTGTCTCTTCTCAAACTTTAATCTTTTTCAGAATTGGGAAATCTGCTCTATTGTTGACCTGTCTTCATTCATTTGACCACAGGAACAGATATTCTCCACATATACAGCTTTTGCCTTTTGTTTCCCCTCAGATTTTCCAGGCATCAGGGAGTTGATCAAATTTCTGTCCTTGAGGCTCAGGTAAAGAAAGGAAAAGTAACAAGTAATAGCTGGGGTTTTCCTGTTTTTAGGGCAGAAAAAATATTTCAGCTGAATCCTGAGTTGGCATAACTGTAAGTCTTCTCCCAGGACTGAAAGTCTGCACAAATGGCACGGTCAGGCTTTCTTCTCCACAGAGTGCTGCTGCAGAGAACCATGGTGTGCCACATCTTAAAGGGGCTAAGAGAGTGGCTGAGTAAGGAAAGTAAGTGAATTGTCCAGGGTGTTAGTGATAGGGTTTTACTTTGCATCTCATGTTGTGATTTTTAGGAAAAACGAAGGCAGAATTAGAAACAGGATGGTTGAGAGGAAAAATGTTAAGAATTGCACATGCATTTAATGGCTGCTTTTCCTTTGGATGATGTGTCACTGATCCCTGTGACCAAAAAACAGAGGAGGTATCCACTTAGGAAACCAAAGGAAAGCTCAACAGGAGGTGAATTAATATTATTCACCAGAATGGTCCCCCTGCCATGAGCAGCTGAAGGATTAAAGGACAAACTTAAACAAAATAACAAAGCAGCCTTGTCTGGTCCCATTGATCCAAAAGAGAGCACTCGCTGTACCTTAAAATCTATTTTGTGTCTCCTGCAGAAAGTGAAAGAAATGGAGTTTTATAATAATTATTTGGAGCCTTAGGGGTTCAGAGCATCTTCTGGTTCACATTACTGCTGCCTTACTACCTGAATGCATTTTCATGTGTATCCTAATCAGTTTATTTACTGTTTGAATGCTATTTTTGATGCCAGGAAGAAATGTCTGAGTAGAATACTGTAAAACCTCTCTCTTCATAAGGAATGATGAAAATCCTACAAAATACTTTTCAGACTGTATTGTAAACCGTATCTGATAATGTGAAAGCTGTATCTCCTAGCAGTGCATTGGACAAATTAGTTTTAAGCTCTACTTGCTCATCACAGGATTTAATATGTGGTTTTATTTTTTAAATCTGACATGTCAAAAGAGAGATGACAGGTAGTGCAAGGCTGCCCCTCAGATGTGAGGCACAGGGAAAATTTCCTGCATCAGGCAATTGAAAGAAACAATATCTGGAAGTGAAAAGGAGGGGAAGAAGAAATATGTGAGTATTTCAAGAATAGCAGCAAAACATCATGATTAGAAGCATGTGAAGCAAGAAAGGGAATTGTGGCAGATGTCAGGTGGGAAAGAGGGAAGATTCCTCTTACCAAGCCATTTGATCACAGGTGCAGTCAGCAAAATAGCTGCTAGGTAATGTTCAAACACTGTGGTGGTATTTAGTAGACACTTACAAAAACACTTGATATGAGTTCTGTGTGATAAAATTTAATTTAGGGTATCTAAAGGTTTTGGACTAGGTGTAGATGTTTTCTTTCAAAAGGTCTTGGGTTCTTTTTGTTGAAAAGAGTGTTATTCCTCACTGATGTCCTGGCTACTACTGAAGTCCTTAGTGGCTCCATTCATCTGGCATTATGCACAATAAAATGCAAATTGATGTTACTTCCAAGCAAGGTCATATACTCCGCTCTCTGTAATAAAAGCAAGTAAAGTGCCATCTCTAGTTTTCTTATAAGCCAGTATAGACTCCCTTACCTTCATCTGGAACTGCATCTTTTTAGCACTGACTTCAGATACATCCTTGTGGTGATGATTATGCTCAAAGGCTTCCTGACCCTTTGCTTCAGAGCACAGGAGACACCAGCAGTGATCAGTTCCCCTGATCAGTGATCAGGCAGGTGCACAGGGCACTCTACACACCTGTGAGTGCCGTAATGCAAACTGCAACACAATGTTTTTAACCCCAGGAAACAAGAACTGGGAAAGGACTCGACCGTAGCAGTCCACCAGCCTTTAAAATGGGGTGCTGGAGGACACCCAGTCAATATGAATCCAAAGAACATCAATGGACTTCTATGCTGAAGGTGCAAAAAGCAGTCTAGAACAGCAGCTGGATAATCCCCAATCTAGGAAGCTCGCTAACATAACACCCCGTTAACCTACAATTTTTTACAAAAGGTATCCTTTACCTCTGCTAATTTCAGCATTTAATACACCCTTAACTTCACTCATGTGTGCAAAGGTCATTTCCATACACAAGCCCCTTATAAATTTAATGTGGGCTAACCCAACTTATAACTTAATACAAAAGTAATATCAAAACTTCAAATTAAGTTTGAATGGCATGAAAATATCTCAGAAATTAGAGGATATTGCAGATATCCTCTAATGATATTGATTTTCTAATGGAATCACTGAAAAGATGGAAAATGGCCTCCTAGAAAATAATGATGACTTTTTTCGGGAAACAATTAAAGATGGGAATTTAGTGTAGAGTGAATTAAAGCAAATTTATTAGTCCATTGTGGATATGGAATTTCTTGTCATTTCATTGAGATATGAATCATGCGAAATATTAAATGTCCTGAATTTATTCATGGGGTAGTTTAGAGGCATTGCTAGTATTCACTGTTAGTTCTGTAGAGACAACCAGGCACTGGGTAAAGCACACAGCCCCTGAAAAGGATTACCTTTTATCTACTTTCTCTGCCCACTTTAACACAACCAAATAATTTTTAAGTGGAAATGCTTGGAGGAAGCACAGTGTCTACATCAATGGAAGTCATATGCAAAGTGTAAATTTCATGTCTTCTCCTCTGTGTTGTCCTCTGGGAACCTTCTGTATTCACTTGAATCTCATGTGCTATATGTTGGGGAAGGAGGCTGGGAGGAACACGTGACATTCACCTCCTGTTTCTAATGCACAGCATAATGAAAAATAACATAAATGTAGACACCACAATGCATAAAATATTTTCAGTGGGTAGAATTCTGGACTTTACTTCTGCACGAGGAAGTAAAGTACTAATCACAAAGACATTGATTATACCAGTAGACTGAAATACAGTACAGTTTGAATGCAAAACTGTGCGACTAGCCTAAGCACATAGGTTACCTCTATAGTCACTGGAGTTCATCATACCAAGCAGCCATGGATCTGTGGATGTAAGCCTATTCAATTTAATATTAGTGGAAGGACATAACTAAGCTTCAAGATCTTGAAAAGGGCAACTTATTTGGACTGGACAGCTTAAGGACTTTGATGCAGAGGCAGCCTTGAATTTCTGTAAGCCAAAGAGCTCATTATTGGTTCTTGACTAAGATTAGGGTTTCGCAGTAATCAAGAAACTTAGACTAATAATGTATGTGGGGAGGTTGATCTGCAACATTTTCTTCGAGGAATATTACGGCCCCTGCATGAATAAATTTAGGTCTAAAAAATGGAAGTTGTTCTTACTGTAACAAGTCTGGCAAGACAGCTTTTCATCCACTCTCACCAGATGTTCTAGGTTGCAGCTTCTTTGAAGAGGAGAAAGGAGGCTTTGGCTTTCCTGCCTCATTTCATGGCAGAGTGAAAGTTGGCACAAATAAAAGACACCTGGGTGTCCTGTACGTTCAGTAAAAAAAGAATTGAAACAGCATTTTTTCTTAGGTAGGGACAATACCATAAAAAGTGGTCAGACCAAACAGGTAAACTTCAACAAATGTAAGTAATGGAAAGCCAAATAATAAGATGTCTAGGGAGTCAGACAGTTACAGACACTGCTGAAGAACAGATAAAAAATTAAATATCATGCTTTGAAAAACGTAAAAGTTACAAGTTCTAGTCCAATTGTTGAGCATATGGATTAAGCTCTAAGTGTATCAGCTAAGTTTAATAGCAAGAATTGAACCCACTACTTGGGGTATTATAATTCCATTATCAAGAAGGATAGTATATATACAAAGGCATTGACACCTTCTTGCAGATGTTCCAGAAGTTAGGAGATCGTTCGGGTAACTCGCTGTATAGCTGTAGCCCTAAGCAGTTACATGATTTAACTGTTGTCCATAATCATCAGCCTGCAATGCATGTTTAATAAATTTGTTTATTGTTCATCTGGTATGAAAATGCTTCTGTGTCCACAGACTTGAGGACCAGAAAAGGTTCTGAACCAGAGTACCAGTAGGACTTACAGGAGAAAAAATTTTAACTACTTTTAAGATTGAGCTTTACAAGTTTACGCAATGGATTAAGCCACATGGCTAGATACCAGGAGATGCTTCTACTTCTAAGTTAATTAAGATACCACGCATGCACAGACTTGAGGACCAGAAAAGGTTCTGAACCAGAGTACCAGTAGGACTTACAGGAGAAAAAATTTTAACTACTTTTAAGATTGAGCTTTACAAGTTTACGCAATGGATTAAGCCACATGGCTAGATACCAGGAGATGCTTCTACTTCTAAGTTAATTAAGATACCACGCATTGTCTATAATAAGCAAGAAAAAAAAAAAAAAGCTAAGCTTTAAATAAGCAGAGTTTACCAACACTACTATTAATGCTAACTTTGTACTATATTAATTTTTCAGTTGGAATCAGCCCTGATTACAAAAGATGCCAAGAATTCAACTTGCTTCAATTAATTTTAAGAAAAACATCTTGGAAAGAGACTTGCCAGTTAGCTTGGTCATGTCATCTTTGGAAGTCAGCACAGACTGTAAAAGTATAAAGATTTCACCTCTTACGGGCAAATACTCTACAGCTGTGAAGAATGATTTTACCTTTTTTTTTATTTATAGGATGCACCCACCCATATTTGTAAGTTGATTCATGTAGTTCAAAAGTAGCTACATTTATATTTGAAATAGAGACATTTCAATGCAGCTTTTCATTCTTTTTTTTGCACAGCTATAGCTTAAAAATAAGCTAAAATGACAACTAAGAGCCCATCATAATAGATATATAGTATTTTATATGGTATTATAATTTAAAAGATATCTTTGAAAGTAGACTATGTAAATATATGAGAGAAAATCCACACGATGCATATGAATTATCAACCACACTCGTCACAGATGGGATTTTTCGGTCTTCAAAGAATAGAAGAAAAATCCTCTGTTTTAAATAGTGTCAGTTCACTGAAGCTGCACAGAAAAATTAATAGAATTATGAAGAGAACAGCGTAATTATTAGGTACACTGTATCCCAAACTATACAGTTTCAAGATTGATGGGAGCCTTAGGGATCTGAAGGCTGAATGGAACGAACTCCCACTTAGAAGTAAGGCAATAATGCAATAACAAAAGGATCATCCTCAGCGCTCTTCAGGATGACCCAGAAGAGATTTAACAAGAAGCCATGGCACTCTTCTCACCATCCACGCTGCCTGGTATGCCGCATCTTTCAGGTCAGATGACAAACCAGCCACTGTACCACCATACCATCCTCACTCAAGTCACATCCTGGCCACATTCAACACTTGAGAAAGCGCAGATACGCTTCTATGCTGTTTGCAACCAGCAGTCTGTTTCCTGGGAGCGCTCATATATGTAGGGAAGATCAGGGAAAGCGTTAAGTGGCTGTGAAAGCTTACACAAAACTTCACATTAGTATTCAGGCAAAATTATTCATATTGCTAACTTAGAAGCTCTTGGTGGGTTTAGGAGTCATCCAATTACGAAACAAACTAAAACTATATGACTTAGCTGAGCAGCCCCAACATGAATAACAAATCAAGAACAGTCACAGAAAATAATTTGTGAGTAATCTGTAGGGTGAAAAGGCTCATATAATAGTCTATACTGAAAAAATAAAACTGATCAACAACTCCATGAAAAAAGCAATGCCTGACAGTAGACAATTCACACATAGAAAATAAAACTAACTTCAATATTGTGTTTGCTGTGAATATCTGGTCTTTTGCTGTTCTGCTAGTGTGAGGTAGAACTGCAGCAGTGCCCAAAGCTGCTACTGCAGCTGGAACACCGGCATGCTCCCTGAGGACAGAAGTAGCTTGATCAGTGCATCTGTGGCATTGTTTAATCTTAAAAGCTCTTAAAACTTTTAGAAGTCACATTTTGATATTCACAATCTACAGAATTTTTTTTCCAGACATAACTTAATTCAGTGCAGTTGAAAGAACCCACTGAAACAAACTTTTTGCTCAATGCCCAAAAGAAATACATTCTTAAATTACTCTAAACACACAATGATAACAAAGAGCATGACACAGTATATGGGTATGCTTCGGAAAATCTGATAAAAATATTTAAAGTCAGTCACTGTACTTTCATGGAACAAAATCATTTGACCACAACATGTTGGACGTGAATGTGTTCTCCACAATTTTTCATTTCCTGACACAACCTTGCAAATGTGAGATCAAGTTATTTTAACTGTATCTAATTTAGTGTGGACTGTTGTGGGGTTTTTTGAGTGTACATATGATGAATAATTGAGATAGATGTTAGCCATCAAGGTGCCCCTGAAAATGCTCCACTCTATCATTTTTTCCACTGAACTGTAGTCACTTCACAGAAATAAATACAGCTGGTTAGCTAGATAAACAGATACTATTAATGTGTAACTACAGCCAGCAGTTGCTTCCTTCCCCTCTATTCAGCTCTTGTGGGATGCATCTGGAGAACTGTGTCCAGTTTGGGGCTCCCCAGTGCAAGAAAGATATTGGCACACTGGAGCAAATCCAGCAGAGGACGCCGAGATGGTCAGAGGCTGGAGCACATGAGATACAGGGAGAGGTTGAGACAGCTGGGTGTGTTCACCCTTAAGAAGAGAAGACTCAGGGGGAGACCTTTACACCGTCTACAACTACCTGATCATAAGACAGAACCAGATTCATCTTGGTGGTGCACAGCAATAGGATAAGAGGCAAAGGACTGAAGCTGGAACATGGGGAATTATGATCACATACAAAGAAAAAATTTTTAACCTTGAGGGTGGTCAAATACTGGGAAAGGGGCCCAGAGAGGTTGTGGAACCACCATCTGTGGAGGTGTTAAAGATCTGACTGGACATGGTCCTGAGCAACCTGATCTGACTTGCCTGCTGTGAGCATGGAGTTGGACTAGATGACCTCTGGAGTTCCCTTCCAACCTAAATTATTCTATGATTCTATGATTTTAAATATATAGATATACAGATATGTAAAACAAAAAGCTAAACGTGAGCATACAGAAGTTACTCAAAAGATCAAATACTGAATCTGGTGTTTGGGAGCAGGGAGGAAAAAAAGAAGAGAGCAGATCGGACATTACTCTTTAAAGTTATACACCGTGCCATGAATATAGCCAGGTGACAATTAAAATTTTCAGAGAGATACTAAAAATCATGAAAACAAGTAAGAACTAACAAGACCTTTCCCAGGAGAAGAGTGCAGGCTTTCTAAATATAGGCATTTTTAAATGGCTTATTGCTTTTGGACCTACATTCTCCCACAAAGACTACCAAGAAGGGTTTTAATGCAATTTGAGAAATCTGCACTCTAAATGTGTAGTTCATCTCAGCTTGTCCCATGTAGTGGACCCAAACAGAGGAAGCCAAAGCCACTTAAAATCACACTAGCAAGTTTGAGGATAGCTAACATTTTTTTCTAACTTATACCAGCTAGCCAGACATTTAGGTGGGTAGCAATTTTATTCACAAAATGAAAAAATAAGACAAAACTCTCAAGTTCGCAATATGCACATGATTTCATCATTTTACTCTTAAAACTACCTGGGTAGGATAGGGAAGTGATTGCATTAATATGTAACACCAGACAGCTAAAACTATCCAGCTGAGAACTAAGTTTAATACTGACTGCCTTGAGTGAAAATAAATTTTAAGTCCCCATTTCTCCATCCAGTAAAACAGTATCTGCCTACATCTTTTGTAATGTGAAGGAAATGAAAATACTCAAATAACATAGTAAGGAAAGGAAATGACTAAATTATAGTTTTGTTATTAGTAACAATAAAGCCACTACCTGCTGTTCAGAAAAGTAAAAAATTATATTTAGTAAAGGTTATTCTAAATGTCATAGTATTAAAGCATAATTAAAATCGATATAAAAAAATGCAGATAAACAATATTATCCTGCATTTCTTTCATTTTGCCTGCTAAAAGACAAAATAAATTTCCCAAACAGGTGCTGTTGGACTGGAAATATTTTGGCAATTTTTACTATCAATGGATTCATATTTATAGGAAAATGTTTTGTATTTTGAGGGAGCAGTCTCCTCGGCTATCACTGTGCTTTTAGCACTGCAGATGTCTCTGAATGCTTCCTTACAGCCAGTTGCTGTGAAAATAAGTGTATACAGATGGAAGTACGGCAAGATGATGCAGAGTTATAGTACCCCAGGCACTAATATTTTATGCACTTTTTAATGTTACTTTTAAAAATTTATGAGCATCTACTCTATTAACCAAGTCCATCTCTATTCTCGGGGGTTAAAGTGTGGCTTTATATACCACAAGTATTCCTTCCAGGTGAGCTGGTTTGAGAACCTAGCAACAAAGGGAAGAAGCCTGTTTTCAGAATCCCAATGAGGGATATATCATGTAAGCTGGAAGTAGTAGGTTCTACATTAATTCCTTAAATTAAGTACTGGAAGAAGCATTGCTTCTGTGGTCACTGTGATACTTGAGGTCAGCTGGGTGATCTAAAGATCCTTCTCTCCTTGTAATCTATTAATGTAAGCATGACTATTTAATTGAGAGTGTCCAACCAAGGCAACAGATACAATATATGTAACAATCAGAAAACAAAAGCAGCTCAGTGAGCCAAAAGCAGCTTCCAGACATTAGTTAAAAAAAGTGAAAATAGACTAAAGACAGACTAACAGCATAACATAAAAACTCCCGTAAGTATTCTCTCTTCTGTAAGTCCCGTATTTGCCATTAAGCCTTTCCTTATTTATGGAGCCTTTCCAAAGTTTGATTACTCAGCCATATATGCAGAATGTGTAATGTACAGAACTTACAGCAGTGGTTTACTGGTATCTCAGAGATGGGAAAACGGAGGGTAGAAGAGTGGCGTGAAACTGTGCTAGCTTTGAGATATATCCCAGTTCCCCGCTAGTACCTAACCACTTCCTCCATCTTCACAGAATACTTTCAAAGCCATTATGTGGTGTAGCTACAAAACACAGAGGTGACAGCATGGCCAGAATGACTTTTGAACACGCTTCCCCAAACCTTAATTTAACCTTCATTAGCAATTATGAACTGGTTGATAGCTGTAACTCAGTAAAGCTTCTGATGGAACACAGTTTCAAAACATTAGCAGTGGGTGATTTGCATTTAACGGTTACTGTACAACTGAATCGCTACTATTATATTAAAGGTGTAGTAATTTATCACAACACAATTAGCTGAAAAGCCTGGCAATATAAATTAGTCCCACTTCAAGCCACTAAGAAAACTCAAACTCCTACTGAGATTTTATTTATTTTATTGTAGTAATTTATCACAACACAATTAGCTGAAAAGCCTGGCAATATAAATTAGTCCCACTTCAAGCCACTAAGAAAACTCAAACTCCTACTGAGATTTTATTTTATTTTATTTTATTTATTAAAGCAGTGTAAAATCTCTTTAAAAAATTCACATGTAATGTCTGCTGACTCCTTAACTCTTTTCTAGGAAGACAGCAGAAAAAAGACACGCCCATGAGAAGCCTAATCCAACACCTCAGCCTCTTACATAATCTCACATCCAAGCATGCAAGGATCACAAGTCAGGCTAAATGAGAATAACAGTTTGCAGTACTCATTTTAATACAATGTCTAGTACTTCTAACAAATGCAGTCATCATCTGTAATATGTCTATGGCAATATAGGGCCATGTACATCTATTTAAAATAAAAAATGGTAAACACTCTAGAGCTATTTTGCCTTTGCATTATACTTATCCATAGCATCCACAGCATTTTGCTTGTATGCTCCAATGAATAGCAGTTGAGTGTCCAAGTACTTCCAAAGCCTAAATTACCAATGTGTCATCAATTAAGCAAACAGATGGTTTTTTCATGACACATTTAGATAAAAGTCCACATTGCTACAAGTGGAAAGGAAAATGAGGAATATATAATGAAGTGCAAATATATACGCATTGGTTATCCTGCTATAGTGTGTCAGTTGATGCTGAAGCAGAAGGTCTTGCTCTACCCAAGCACCAATTTTCATATGCAAATGTTTCCATTGGTGTCAATACCTACACAGTGAATGCCAATTTGAACATCTCCAATGTGAGTGGCGATACTGTACTAAGGCAAATTGAAGAGTAGACCCAGAGGTGATAGTGCTTAGAATCGTAGAAAAAGAAACCAATAAAAAAAGTATATCTAAAGCACCAGTATTTGCTTGTGGCTTAAAAATCACTGTAGAAATGGTTGGCATCCTCATTCAACCGTATATATTAGGAAGCTGATGAGATACAACCCGTTTTGTTAATTTGCAAAAAGTCCTGCATACTTAAATAGGCCCCATTACAACTCATAATGAGTTCAAAATGAGAAGTGAAGTGTTGATGGTATTATAATGCTACATAAGGACATGCAGTTCACATCTAGGTATTTGATAAAAGAAACAGAAAAAGGTTGGTGAAGTAAGCCAGGGAAAGTGCTTGCTGACATAGATGTTGTTGCTATATCAAAGACTTGCTGGCAAAAAGGAGGGGAAGTTTCTAATTGAAGAGTTAGCACAGAGCTATGCTGAATGGCAGGTTCTACCATGTCTTCATATCTGTCCACCAATCATCTTGAATAGCTGAAGCCACCCAAATCATGGCTAGCCAATTTTTGAAAAAAAGTCTTTTAGAATACAATCATCCACTTCCAGAAGAATGACTAATCTCCAGAGCAGACATCCCCTTCCCTCCCAAAACTATTTATGAAAGCAAGATGTAATTTATGACATTGTAGTACAGAGTAAGTAATTTCATCATTTCCACGTAACAGTGACAAAATATATAATCCATAGGACTGTTAGGTATAAAGGTAAACCAAGCAACAGGACAGGCCCTGATCAAAATTCCTTTGCAGTGCAAGGATCGTTTTAGACAGAACTCAGAAGGTCTTGTCAATCTCTGACAAAGGTAAGTAGTTGGCTGATTTAGATTCAGAGTGGAAACGCTTGTACACCTGAAAACCTCGAAGGGAGAGATGTGCCTTTAAAAGACAATCTAGAAATTCTCCTCAGCAAAGAATTATATGCTGGGACAGTATATTTGATGTCTCAACAATGGCTGATAAGCTATTAACTGCCTACTGGAAATCTTGAGCAACACCCTCCTTTCACCTCTCAGCAATGAAGGCAGATATTTGTGATTGCAGTTTAGTGTACGTTTGCAGTCAAAGTAGCAGTTAATCACAGATGACAGCAAAAAGCTACGATCGGTATGTAACCACACTGAGAAAGGTTTAAATTCCCTCCAAATAAACCCCTGGCACAAGTGGGACAGAATATGACCCCAGAAAAATTAATGTCTCATCAAGGCATAACACATTGCCAAGCATCCATGTACATCCAGTCATTTGAAAGATGTTCCACGTATCAGACTCTGCTCTGAGGTAATATTCCTTGAAAATACTCCACCAGAGTGTCTGACTTGGCCTCTGTTTTAGCAATATCCTTTCTTACACAAGATAGGTAAACATCAAAACAGCACGTAGATTGTTGGTCAAGAGAATTAAAAAAAGCGTATGTAAAGGTATGTGCTGCATAGATTACTTCTCAACTTACCATGCCAGACCTATGATGCCATCTGACTTTACTAACTAGTCTGCTGCTCTTCTTCTATGGCTGACAGTGGGCCAGATGTCCACAGAAACAACAATTTAAGTCAGTGAGTACCTTCCAACTAAGGGAGGTGAACATGCAGAAGAGGCCACTTCTGCTCCCAAAGAACAGCCAACTAACCAGAAATAACAGAGAAGGAGGGGGCAAGTGGGAAAGGACAAAGAAATCAAGGTTGATGAAAATTACAAAAGAAAGGTACTGAAATACCATCAAGATACAGTGAGTGATAAATTTAAAGCAGAAGTAAGAGTAAGAAAAGAGAAGCCTCTCTGAAGGTAAATATCTCAGGTAGGATTCTTCTTATTCAACATTAGCTGTTTACAAAGTAGCTGTCACATGTCAACTATTCACCCTAGGCTACCCTGGAGAAAAACAGGTTCTTTAAACCATTTACAGTCTAGAAGCATCTGGGTTTTTTCCTCCCTTGAATATCCAGGGAGTATAGGTGCCTTTTTCAGAATTTGACATCTACATTTGCGACCTTTGGGGAGGAATCAGACGTATAACTGGCTAGAATGCATACAGTGCTGTTAGAGAGGAATTATACAGGATTATACAGAGGACCACCTTGACTTTGTGCATAGATTTAGCCAAATGTTTTTACCCTCAAATTTATCAAGGGAAGTTGCTTTTGTTTTTTTCTTTTTGTTCAGATTTCATTTTCCCTATAAGTGTATTCTGGGACAGGTACAAATATGCTGCATAATTTTGAGACATCAAATTATGCCTCAACATCAAAATATGTCTTAACAGCTCCGGATACTGGAGCTATGCAGGCATTTGTATTGTTTGGTTAATAATCAATTAGAATAACCTTTAAGCTTTTCTGCATCTGGCTTTCAGACTGTGGTAATTGGTTTGGTCATCTCCGCATTCCAAATAAGCCATTTCCCTTTGCTGTATTTTGAGCCTTTTCAGCTATTTTATTATTTTATCCTTCAGGGAATAGGGTAGAAAATTTCAGGATAGCATTTTCTGCTATATTCAAGGTAACCTACATACTCACTGCAGTAGCCAATTGATTGTCAGCACTTGATATACAGACATGTTTTTTCCAAGGTCATTCTAAACTTGGAGAGATTTCACCTTCTGCCAATTTAACTAAAGGAAAGTGGAAAAACAACTTTTGTCTAATAAGATGGTCTACCCTTGCAACATTTAACAGTGGTAAATATGACCCTTAGGGTCATATTTTTATCGATATGGTAAGGTCAGAATTTTATCTCAGCAAAAGAATTTTTGTCCTTAAGTGAATTGAAAAAGTAGGCCATCCCCCAGACATCTTCCATGTGAAATGGACAAGCATCAGCTGGAAAACTTCAAGATACTATGGATATCACAAGACATCTTCCCCGCCTTCCTACTTCAAAATCTGGGGGAAAAAATGGACAAAGGAATCAGAAAGGAAGTTAATTTGTATCAGTAAGGAAAAGAGAGGGAAAAATATGCATATATCTAGTTTGTTGACAATACTGTTTCTGGACAAAAACCAGCACTGAAGTTTTTGCATTATGAAGGATCCAGAAATATGGCTGAAAGTGAGAATGAACCATCCCCATGCTTCGCACAGTATTTTCATCAGTCTCCTCTGTTCCTGTAAGATACAGCCATTATATGGTAGTGTTTCTAGGCAATAAGCACTGAAATACATTTACCTGTTGTTTCCAGTCTCACAACTGTAAATAATAGTTCTTAATGTCATATATCTCATACAGTATGCATGTGCTCTGTTTTTCCAAATTTTTGTTCAATAACTCTCACCCTGATATAGCCCATAAATTCACCTCTTTAAGCACTTAAGCGAGTGCCCGTAGTGCTGATACAGTTTGCAACTCAATTTTAGTTTATAGAGCAGATCTACTTTATTTCCTCTAAAGATAAGTTCTAATTGGTTTTGACTACTCATGCTCTTTAATTAATGACACACTGTTTCACACCCATCACAGCATTTCAGAGAAAAGTTATATATTTACATTTCAAGTACAGCTTTGCAGTCTCTTACTATCAGTTCACGTATCTTTGAGAAAAAGCACGTATCTTTTCTACTCCCTCCAAGCACTGTTAGATTTTCAAACATTCTGAGATTTTTTTCACTTTTCTTTAAAAAAAGACTGTAATGTTTAAAAGAGCACTATATACTAACAGTCATAGTCAGATTAAAACTGTGTGCTGACTAGTTCTATTTGTAACACTTGAACATTACTAAAACATAAACTCAGAGAAGGAGAAGGCTTCTTCTATTCTTTCATATTTATTCATACACTTCATGGGACTTTGTGCCCAGCTATTTTCCACCTAGAGTTAGCTAAGAGTACAGTCAGTAGGAACTTAATTCATATTCCAAACAGAAGCACTCTGGAAGAAGCAGAGAATAATAGCATAAAATTTACATTTATGAGAGTGGTTAGGAAGAGTTTACACAAGGCATGCCAGAGGACTGAAGTAGAGTATGCTATTCCATCCCCACCCAAAGGGGAAAATAACCACGGGGGTGTACAATTCACCTATTTTTGATATGGAATTTGTGTAGAAGTGTGAAAGCTGAGGTAAGTGACTTGACTTTGCTGGCTGGCTAACCACTAAGACAGAAATACACTTTGTTGCTGTTGCTCTACTTGAAACGATTTGAACAAATAGACTCTAAAAATCTGTGTGCGACTGACATTTGTCGGAACAAAGCTTAAATGAAATGATTGCTATAGCAAATATAATGAAAGTGTATAAAATGAAAACCAGAGTACACCATTACATTAATGAACTGTTCGGGACAAATTCCCCTTTCTGGCACCTGTAACATAATATGAAGTGCTAAAACACAGCACAGTTTGGGGTTTTTTTTATGTTTTGTTCTTGATCAGAAGCTAAAGCAACAGGAAAAAAGAGCATTTTACTATCACAGAAAGTTGTTCTGGCACGAAAGAGATGAAATTGCTATAGGACTGCTGGCCTAGGTAGAAAAACAAGTTTCAGGCAGGATAAAGCCAACATCCGTACCATAAAGAGTAAGATTTATAAACTCATCTACCATTGCACTGGAGAGATCAGCATAATGCTGAGAAAGCCAGCATGCCTTTGCCACAGATAATTAGATTGAGATGGGTTTGCACTTCCAACCAGTGTTTGAGGGCATTCTCAGAAGAAAGAGAATGTGTGTAGGGGTAAGCAAAAGGAACAAACTCCATTAACCCCCAAGACTCCCATTTGACTACTAAAAATACAGAACCGCTCAGTCATGCAATAGGAACAGTTTCTACAGAAAAAAGGAAACCTAAACTGATCAGAGTTAAATGACCAGAAATTAGCTACAGGCTAATTTTTTTTTTTAGGTAAAAGCAGGTGGCAGACATCTATATTCAACAGATCGTAATACTTTGGTCAATATTGCAAGTGAGAAATGAAGTTGGTGCTTACTTGAGAGCTGTTGGACCAGTTTTGTAAGAAGGAACATATATGAGACAAAAGAGCATCCAGAAGGCAATATAAATCGATGTTATTTTGACTGGAAATTGCTATCAGATCGCAGCACCAAAAATATTCCCACAGTTAAGAAACATAAGGATAGCAGCCACTTGGTGGAAGGCTTGTAGACACTAATCTATTCATACCAAGCAATCTACAAGGAAATGTGCAATGCTATACAACCCCCAGCCCAAAGCAGCCTGGGAAATATTTGCTTTAAGTCTGTCAAAAAAGCCAAATTATCTCCATTCTCCCAGTAACAGTATGTGAGAGAAGACAAACAAGGAAAAGGTGGAGTTTCTCCTTCCACAGCCTCAGATTTGTCTTTTCCAGGCTGTACAGCACAGCAGATGTTGAAAGCCTGACAAGAGAGTCTCATGCTCTGAACTTTTATAGCTTAAAAAAATTAAAAGAAAATCCAACCATCAGATAAAAGCTTATGACATGCCAGGGTGGTCGGAGTGGCTGACAAAAAAAGAATTTGGGAGGCATGTATGCAGCCATTCTTCAGGCAATGGACATAACCGGTGTTTTCAGAGGAAAAAAAGAGGAGCCCCCCCCTGCACTAGGGAATTTTTTAGAAGTAATTGACAAGGTCTCTAAACACTTCAGTCTCAACAGGATTGTCAGACTCATACCAAGCTACATAAAAGCTCCACAGATCTGAATTATTTAAGACGCTTGAGTCTTAAAAATCCCAAGGCTGAACAGATCTCCTTGAGATACTTATACCACTTTGATTTGTGTTGATTGCCAAAAATATTAAAGGAACAACTTTGCAGGCTGGAAGTAAAGAAAGAGAAAAAGTAAAAAACAGGAAAAAAAGACCCCTAAAGTATCTAAAATATCGCAGGACTTTAAGAAAACTTTTGTTCTAGTACAAACACAAAGGCAGCAGAGCTCTGCTGCATCAGAAGGAAGCCTTCCATTTTAGCTGCCAATCGGCGAACAAATAACACTGGAATTGTTGTAGGTATAACCAATGTGGTTATCTTTATTGTTCTAAACATTAGCTGAACTGGTTGAAACTTAAGCATGCATTTAACAAGTAATACAAAAAAAAAAAAACAAAAAAGTGCAAACTTTAAAAAAAAAATTGACCACTTCTAATTATACAGGAAGCAGAAGATACCTGTTTTTCCTTTGTTTGTAATGAAGAGAGACTAACATACTTCAAGTTTACCTGTTTTTGTAATTCATTTTTAAGAGATCCTAAAAATATTTATTACAGAGCATTGAATGAAGCCATATTTACTAAAGACTATGAAGTATTGGGATTCCTTAAACAAAATCCGAGCATAACTCCCTCAGCAGCTGTCATGGACAAAATGGCTAAATTATATCATAGCAGAAACAATAATAGCCATTACTGTTTCTGAAGCCCTTTGCAGATCTTGAAAGCACCACATGTATACAAAGAGGGGAAAAAAGAAAAAAGAAAAGGAGAGGAAAAAAAAAAGAAAGGGAAAGGGAAAGGGAAAGGGAAAGGGAAAGGGAAAGGGAAAGGGAAAAGGGCATCTACGATGTTTATATATGCACATATGTGAGCATATGAAGACCTATATATTTATATATAACTTCTGTGAAACCAAGTTGGCACATGAAAGTTCAGACTGCAGTCACAGGAAGTGTGTGCAGTGGCCATTCGTTTGTTCATGAAGAATACCCATCCTTCTTGCTGTGCACAAGGTCCTGACCTTGGAAAGGGCTCCCCAGTGTTCAAAGTCGTCGTTAGTGGAGGAGTGTTTTCTGTCAAACATTCATCTCAAAACTAAAACTACTGCTAGAAGCAGTAGCTTCGGTGTGTCTCCTTTATTCACGAGCATGCAGCATTTGCTTAGCTCATAAAAGCTGTATTATGGATCACTGTGGATGAGACTCTTCCCACACTGACATGTTAATGACATCCTCTGCCTCTCAGATGAATTTCTCTTTGGTCTCTACTCAGTCAAAATATTTTATTAACAGCTTTTTCTTCTGGCAATTCAGACTTTAGCCTGCTTTCACTAATACGTACCTGTGGGCAACTTCACTGCCATAAGTAATTGAGTGGATTTAAATGGAGATATTCAAATATTCAATTTCGGCAGTGTACAGACAGCATTTGTGGGATTGGGATCTTTGTACTAACATCAATACCTTTTAATTTCTGATAAAAAATTCTACAGATCTGAGTAACGGTGAAGCAAGCGCAGCTACTCTGAGAGCTGTCATGACGCAGACATCAACAGCCTCCTCATTTAGGTGCCATGTTACTATATTTCTTATTTTCTTCTTTTGTCCAGATAACCATAAATAAATATGCTTCCATAGGAACATACTACTATAGAAACATTACTTGCCCTGAACTTCTTCTAGGCTTATCTAGGATCTGAAATATTATACCAGAAAACACTTGACAATTTGCTTCTTGCGAGATTTCCACCACCACGTTTCTAGCTTAAGAATTCTTCACCAGCAGCACCACTTCCAGTTCTTCAGTACACTGACCACTCTCAGTACAAAGGAGAAATAAGCAGGGAAAAACTACTACAAAAAGTTTAAATAGTTTCCAAGATTTTAAAAGCTCTACTGATGTACATGGATCTGAGGCGTTGGGGAAGAGCTATATGACCTTTGATATGCTTGGATAACTTAGGGATGACTTAAGACCCACTACACGCACTTTGCCTCCAAATGTAACCTGCGGCCATGTCCTGACTATGCATCAGATGAGATGAAAAACATGACACCTCCAGGAAGTCAGTAAAAACAAGCATAATCTTATAGGTAACGTGAGGATCGGAACTATGAAGATCCACCTGCCCCGCGGTGTGATCCTAGCAACTGTGATGTAAAAGCTTGCAGCAACTGCAAAGAGAAGGAAAGGGAAATGAGCTAACCCCTTGCCTTGCTCTAACTGTCTTTTGCTAAAAAAGTAGTTCTGTCACTCTGCAGAAAAAAGTAACAACTGAAAGACAGTAGAGGGTATAGACCATCTGAAGATATCACCGATCATTTCTAAGTAAGATTGTTTTAAAATGAAGTATGAAACTAAAATAAGAATGCTGGATATTTCTTTCCTGTCAGGTGAGCAATAAAATGTATAAGGATGCATTGCATTGTAAATATTATTCACCTTGAACAGCTCCCTCTCTCATAAAGGGAAATTTTAAAGATCAGTCACACATTAATTGGAGAAAAAAAAGAGAATTATCAGTACAACTTTGTTCTCCTTGAGAGGACTAACACAGTGTCACTGATAAATTTATTTCTGTAACTACAGTAAGCAGCCTTTGTTAAAATTGGACTGATATAAACTACACTTTTAAAGCTATCAGTTCTAGAAAATTAAAGCTATGATCTTTGAAAACTGCTTACAATTTTACATTCTCTGGTACATCAGCAGTAGGAAATACTGTGAAGACTATCAAGAGTTTTTATTTCAACCTAGCACGATTTTTTTTTTCTAAGTACTTACTGGTTTGCAGAAACACTTTTCTAGCAAAAAATGGCAGTCCAGAAAATTAATATCAGTGAGCAAGAAAGGAATCTGTCTATATTTTCAGAAATTCACTGCACTGAAACTTTTTGCACATCACTACATAAATCATTGGGCAAACATGCGTATAATTCAAATATAGTAAATCATGGATTCATGTATATGAGTACATCCAGTTACACTTTTAGGACTTACTCTAAGCCCTTGCAAAAAATTCCCATTGCATTCAAAGGGATTTAGATGGCCTTGCTAGCTACTTGCCTGTAGAAGTGTCTGGCTCACCTGCTGTCCAAACAGAGATGCGTTACAGCAGGATAGAGAGAGGCAGAAAAAGAACTGAGTTTATTTCAGAGTGGCACAGAGTGAAACGGTCCTCCACAGGCACATGAGGAAGCTACAGATGAATACACGGACCAGCGAGCCATTCCCACCTTCTCAAATTATTGAGACAAGCTATCCTGCTGCTTGTACTGCTAGAAAAGTACAAGTATAACCATGACAATTAAGATCTACCATATTTCGATGACCGTGACCACATAGTATTCCAGATAAACTGAAGAGTATACATTTGCTGGAAAATCTTAATTAACAATTTTGACTCAGGAGTGATCACATAATTACACATGTAAACACTGAAGCTTTTGGGTGTGCTTTTTTATCTCCATTTACATAAGTGTATACTTAAAGTGAGTAGATACTGCACTGTTTTCTTCCATGGGCAAGACTAAAAAAGCTTTGAAATCATCACCAGGTCTAGCACACCACATCTGATATCCAATACATTTTGTGAGGAATGTGTCCGATCTCTGGTTTCATACCCAGTGCTGCCACAATCCTTTTAGAAGACCAGCCACGTAGGAGAGAGGAACTCACAAAACTTGAAAATACCCATGTCCTGGTTTCGGCAGGGATAGAGTTAATTTCCTTCCTAGTAGCTGGTACAGTGCTGTGTTTTGGATTTAGGAGGAGAACAATGTCGATAACACACCGATGTTTTAGTTGTTGCTAAGCAGTGCTTACACTAG
>NW_008795487.1:935287-966905 GCF_000699145.1 Aptenodytes forsteri | reverse complement strand
TATTATTATTATTATTATTATTATTATTACATTATTATTATTGTTACTATTATTTTATTTCAATTATTAAGCTGTTTTTATCTCAACCCACAAGTTTTTCTCACTTCTACTCTTCCAATTCTCTCCCCCATTCCACCGGGGGGGTGGCGGGGAGGAGTGAGCGAGCGGCTGTGTGGTGCTCAGTTGCTGACTGAGGTTAAACCACAACAACCCATTAATTTCTTTATCAGTGGAAAAAACAGGCAACAGAATGGAGGAGAACACAAGGGAGATCAGAACAGATGAAGGACAACAGAACTGATAATAGTATAATAAAATAAAATAAAGAGAAATATTATTACTTCTTTAGTGGTATTGCAAATCATAAATAAGAATAGTCAGTAATCTGCAAGAACATAGGACTTTCCCAGTCTCTCCCCTCCCCACTCTGAAAATGCCACTTCTTTTTCAAACTTTGCAGTGTAGAAATATAGCAAACATTAATATGTACCTCTATAATTCCAACATATATCATGATAAGTGTAAACTGATGCTTCAAATGTAAAACCCCAAGTGTTTACAGATATAGTAGTAAGAGTTAGAGTGTATAAATAAAAGAAAAAATGGGAAAAAAAAAACAAACAACGCACACAGATCATGTGTCTATTCTGGACCAGTTTAGGTGGAAATGAGGTTCAACAAGGCCAAGTGCCGGGTCCTGCACTTCGGCCACAACAACCCCATGCAGCGCTACAGGCTTGGGGAAGAGAGGCTGGAAAGCTGCCTGTCGGAAAAGGACCTGGGGGTGTTGGTCGACAGCCGGCTGAACATGAGCCGGCAGTGTGCCCAGGTGGCCAAGAAGGCCAATGGCATCCTGGCCTGTATCAGAAATAGTGTGGCCAGCAG
This sequence comes from Aptenodytes forsteri, assembly GCF_000699145.1. Lineage (NCBI taxonomy): Eukaryota > Metazoa > Chordata > Aves > Sphenisciformes > Spheniscidae > Aptenodytes > Aptenodytes forsteri. Next base: position 966,020 of record NW_008795487.1, on the reverse strand, counting down.
GAGTAGGGAAGTGATCGTGCCCCTGTACTCGGCACTGGTGAGGCCGCACCTCGAATACTGTGTTCAGTTTTGGGCCCCTCACTACAAGAAGGACGTTGAGGTGCTGGAGCGTGTCCAGAGAAGGGCAACGAAGCTGGTGAGGGGTCTGGAGAACAAGTATTATGAGGAGCGGCTGAGGGAACTGGGACTGTTTAGCCTGGAGAAAAGGAGGCTGAGGGGAGACCTCATCGCACTCTACAACTCCCTGAAAGGAGGTTGTAGCGAGGTGGGTGTCGGTCTCTTCTCCCAAGTAACAAGCGATAGGACGAGAGGAAATGGCCTCAAGTTGTGCCAGGGGAGGTTTAGATTGGACATGAGGAAAAATTTCTTTACTGAAAGAGTGGTTAAACATTGGAACAGGCTGCCCAGGGAAGTGGTTGAGTCCCCATCCCTGGAGGTATTTAAAAGACGTGTAGACATGGCACTTAGGGACATGGTTTAGTGGTGGACTTGGCAGTGTTAGGTTAATGGTTGGACTTGATCTTAAGGGTCTTTTCCAACCTAAATGATTCTATGATTCTATGAAAACATCAAGGATGCAAAGAAGCCTCCTCACACATAGATGGATGCCTCGCTATGTGAAGGAAAAGAAACCTCTTCCTTAATTTCAGCGCCAGGGGCCCAGCCTCCAGAAGCCTGCTAATTTCTAGTTTCTGCTAGCAGTTGTCTAACCGTGTCAGGAAGCCCTGCTGAATTCCATGCTCTTTTCGATGCTGTGCTTGGCAGGACCAGGAATGGCTAAGCAGCCAGAAACGGATTTCTGCATGCTTCTGAGTCCCCTGCTGAGATGAGTCCTTCTGTGCTGGAGTGAAACGAATGCCTTTCTAACTCTCAGAAAGTAGAGACCAGGACTGAGGTGTGGAGTCTTACAGAGGCCTCATGCTGATTTTTTTTTAATTTATTTATTTTTAGGCTAGGACAGCTGGGGGGAGGAATAAGAGACATGTTCAGCTTCTCTCATCATTCCAGTCATAACAAGGGTGATGAGGGGCGATGGGCACATCCACTACCAACACAGTTACTGTGACTTGTTAGCACAAGCTATGCATTGCACCGTGAGCTGCTAATGGGGAGTCTACATCTGTCCTCAAGTGAACGGTGAAAAGAAGGTGCTGTACTTACTCAAGTCCAGCAAAATGCTAAGAACTTGGGTTTTCTTCCTCTTCTGTGTTTACACAACTTCTCTGGTCTAGCTGTCTACACTGTTGCAGCTCCAGCTGTGCTTCAACAACCACACACATGAGAGAGTAGAAAAACATTCTGTGCGTGGTTACAAGTCTTTTCTCTCACCCATGGAAAATCTTAAGACATCACTCCAAGTCTTCATGAATTTCATGCAAAAATCAAAATGGGAAACATTCTGACAACAAAAATTTTAAAGTCAAATATATTGTATTGATTTTTCATTAAGCCAGAGAGAATTTCGGATATTGTGCTATGAGGTCTCCCTACTTGAGTTTTAGGCAATTCTTTCTTGTTTGTCTTTATAGATATGATTAATAGCTAGAGTTTAAAAAGAGAATATCTACTTTTAATTGAGATAGAATTTAAAGAATACCTGTTGTGAATTTGATGATGCCTTGTTATCTGCAAAATATCTTGAGCACAATTTTTCAGGCTCAGTAAATTGCATTTTCTACTCTAAAACACTCAAATAAATATCTGAAGCTTCATAATTTCTAATTTTTCCAACTACCATATTGAATATTGTAGTGAAAATGGGAAACATTCTGACAACAAAAATTTTAAAGTCAAATATATTGTATTGATTTTTCATTAAGCCAGAGAGAATTTCGGATATTGTGCTATGAGGTCTCCCTACTTGAGTTTTAGGCAATTCTTTCTTGTTTGTCTTTATAGATATGATTAATAGCTAGAGTTTAAAAAGAGAATATCTACTTTTAATTGAGATAGAATTTAAAGAATACCTGTTGTGAATTTGATGATGCCTTGTTATCTGCAAAATATCTTGAGCACAATTTTTCAGGCTCAGTAAATTGCATTTTCTACTCTAAAACACTCAAATAAATATCTGAAGCTTCATAATTTCTAATTTTTCCAACTACCATATTGAACTTATTGTAGTGATTGACTGAGATGGGTATCAATTCTCTTCATAGATCTAATTTTAAATTTTAATTTTTAAGGCCAAGTGGCTTTTAATATATTAGATGGATTAAATTACTTTGTTTGCATTCTCAAATTAATGTAAAACCAGTCATCAACATTCAGATATCTTTTTAGTCTAATCAGAAATGTGCTCAAGTCATCTTTCCTATTGCAGTGTAGCCTTTGAAGTTTGCTAATTATTTCATACTGTCAATTTTCCTGCAATCTGCCAAGAAACATTCATGTTAAAGAGAAGTATTCAATTTATTGATTCACTGGAATAAAAATATTATGTTGAGATGCTAATTCAAACCAAATTGCATCCTGTACTGTAAATACCCATTATAACTTAAACATTTTGGTGTTCAAATCACAGAATTAGACAGTATCTGTTTGCTTTAGATGTTCACCAACTGAAACATAGCTAATTGAATCACATAATCATTACTTTCAGAGAGCACGATTGTTCTACCTGTATCAATTTTATTATTTCAGTACAACCCTATGTGGCTACTTATTATCTATACAAAAGTATATGTATATGTGCAGGTAGATATGAATCTACCTCTACACAAACAAGAAAAAACATTACAATCAGAATATAGTATTAATAAAAAGTCTAATTAAAAACCCCAAACATTTTCTTAAGTCAAATTCTGAAATTTGATTAAGCGTTACATAGCTAGTACTCCCACTGACTACTAATGTGCACACTCCAAAGAAAAGTCAAGTATTTTTTTCTGGATTACAACGAAAAAGACATAGTTCAAGAAGCAATGTCAGTAAATGCTTCTTCTCTCCAGTTTTCATCATTAGGTGCTATTTTTAAAGAAATATATTCTAGGGATTGTAGAACAACACATTGATAAAGTACAAAGGCATATTTCACAGTGTCCTCTTGGAATAAGGCTACTTGAAAAGCTCTCAAGGGAAATAGTTTGTCTAGTGTTCGGTATATTATATTTCGTCACCCACTCCTCATTTTTCTTACTAGTAAGGATTCATAAGAATTCAGTATATAATAGCTACTAATTAAATAATATTTTTCTGATTCAACAAAAGTTAGTTTAGAAAAAGACTACATTTTAGTTTGCTTTTTCAAATCAATCCCTATTTGCATTTTATTTTCTACAGTCTCTGAACAATTAAGAATAAGGCCTAGGTCTACAAAGGGACTTCAGCACCAAAATACCGAATGTTGAAGCAACCTGGCCAGATAGTAGATTGAATTGCCTCGCATTAGACACCCTCATTTCCTATAATACAGAAGGGGTCTCATAGCTGACTGAGCATTGCCTACAGAGAAGGTTAGAAGGAGGACTAGTTTTTTAAACCCCGCTCTTATCAAGACAAAAAGTACTTCATATCATTATAATGACACGTGCATCTATGCAGGACTCACAGCTCCAAAGTTCCTCCTGCAAGTAAACGTTTAAAAAGCCCCTCATTTAGAAAACAAACTAACAAAAGAGCTAGTGAGGCAGCTACAAGGGTCACGGTCTTTCTTTCCAAATATGGTAGAAAAGGAAATGGAAATCACCCATAAAATTTATTCTATAAGTCAATATTAAAACCTATATTTTAATATTAATATAGGTTAAAACTATAGCTTTATACAAGAGACTTGAGCTTAATTCCCTCCTCTTCCTTGGACAGCTTGAACCCAGTCTCAGGAGGACAAACAAGTACCAGACTGGACAACGAGATATGTCAGTAATTGATGCTAGTGAAGCTATTAGGTCTTGTATGCACTATACATATATTGCACTCTTCCAGGGAAGGACAGTGCTCTAGCTTAGTGGTTAAGGCAATCACTTGTGAAGGGGGACTGGCCCTCAAACCTTGGAAGACCATATATGTTTGATAAAACAGATGATTATTAGGAAAAAAAAAAAGCATGTACACACACCCTCATCCTCCCATGCTGGCACATGGAATTTGCAGCAACCAAATAGCAGCTTAGGGGATCTAGGTTTTCAACTTAGGTATCTAAGTCTCATATATTTAATTCATTTCCTCACCGTTTAGCTAATATGAAATGCTATCTTGTCCTCTCTTTGTGTTTTCCTCAGTTCAGGTCAGGGACACCTCCAGGAGAATTACTACAGCTGCAGAACTGTAAAATTTGACACAGAAGAAAATGAAGTTTTTTAAAAGACAACATACAAATTGTATACTGAGAGAGAGGTTAGGCACACAATCCACAAGACTTCTTGTGAGTAGAGAATAACAGTCCTCAAGGCAGCAGTTTCAATATCACACCCAATTTTGATGGTCAGTACAATCAATGTCAGCAGTGTTTAACCATCTGCCCTCAGGTCCCTCTTAAAAAGGCTCTGATAGTCCTTGGCAGGTGGTGGTAGGTGGGACGTGAAAACACCAAGATCTCTGGGTCTGTGCAAGCTATCTATGAAACAGGGTATGGACACAGGTATTTAAATCTTGGGAACGTTCTTGAATTCAAAAGGCTCTTAATGGATGGCTCCTATGACTACTCTGAAACCATTCAATGTCGATACAACCAATCATAGTCCCAGCATTGACGAGTTCACCAGGTTGCCTGCCGAAGAGGACCAGGTGATCTTAACCCCAAGCTAAAGAGCAATTTGGCAAAGTCATTTTTAGCTGGAAGTAACCGACACTACCTTTCCAAGTATACCCAGATCTTTACTTAGATAAGCAAAATTAGTTAAGCCAGACAACTTTCTAGAAAAGCCTTGAAAAGTAGCCTACACAGAATTTGCATAGGAATCACATACAGGGTGTGGAAGAGGAGGGCACACAGAAAAGCGTATTTCTGATCTCTTTGCCAGCTGTGCATCATCCCGTCCTGGAGTTCATAGCATGGGGCAAGGGGAGGAACACTCCACTGCTATGTTGCCCTGTGTGTCAATCTCAGCAGGCACAAGATGCCAAAACTTCACTGAAGTTGTAATAAGAGCATGTCCTGAGGATTATTCAACCTCTAAGTCATATATTCTTTGGAAAATGATTGGAGTGCTAGACAGGACATCAGTTCATTGCTGACAAAAAAAAAAAGCATCTTCAAGCAACGAGTAAGTATTTTTTTTAAAAAACTAGTTAGAATATATGGTGACTGGGAGCACTGGAAGAGAACAATACAGTTCTATGGACTTAAGCTACCTCATGGCTTGCAGAGCCAGTGGCTTTTGAAGACTGTTTGTTAATGACAGTTTGCAACACTGTGGTAAACCAAGGCCTGTAATTTGCAGATTTTATTTTTAGAAATGCTTATTGGAGCACTGTGGCATTGATGGCTATGAAAGAAGAAATAAAAGAAAGTGGGGGGGAGAGCCCATGCAGAATTAGAAGCCTTTCAAGTTTCCTGAAAAGAGTTTTTCAGAACAAGAGGTGGGTTGTACGGAGTTTTTCTTCTACGTCTTAGGGGAAGGATGGGAGCCTAAATTCAAGGGCATAGCATATGCAAAGCACATTCGGTGTGAAATGCCTGACATTGTATCATATTCATAAAAAGCTGCCGCTAGCAAAATAGATAGCCAAACTGAAACACACATCCCATTTCTATAAAAAACAGGGAAGGAAATATTAGCTAGAAAAACTGATGTCAAGATGAAAAGCAGGCTTTTTTCCAGCTGTCCTTACTCAACACTGTAGTCAGAATCATACCACAAAACTAGACAGTCAGGTCACAATTAACTCTGAATGGGGTCATTAAAGGCAGAAGATTCTCCTTCACAGCTTAATTTAATTATAATTCCTGGCAACTGGAAAGCCTTTTAACATTTTTAGAATATAGACTTGTTTTCAACAGTTTCTCCTCTTTGCTAATATGCTCAAGCAGTCATTTTTGAATCGGTTTCTTTCCAGAGCTGACAAGTCCTCCCACAGCTGTTTTTGTCAAGAGGCTCTGAAACCCTGTTAGGTCATTGTAGTTTTGTTTGCTGAACTAGGTGTATTTGTGTTCACTGTTTTACCTCAAATTGTCAATTGTAAAACTACATGCTATCTTAAAAATTATCCTGACATTAGCAAATGCTCCCTCCCTGAGTGCCTGTTGAAAGCCATGCAGTTTGTTAATGTTGCAGTGCAACCTGTTCCCTTTCTTCTGCTTTTTACAATTTCCTAAATACATTAGTGTCTTCCTTGCAAATGTGCAGACATGAGCTGCACTAAACAGCCTTCAGAAAATAAAAAACAATGAAACAAAAAGTCATGAAAAGTAAACCCAACATTCTCCTTTCAAATAGCCACAAGGTAATTCAAAAGCGCCAGGTCAAAATTTACTGGGAAGGCACTGATCGTGGACCTTAACACTCAGCTACCAGCCCAACCTGCTGGATCACCTATTTTCAGCAAAAGGAACTGAAAAATTCAGCCCACTTCCTCACACCTTCTTTGACCTCAAGAGCAATTCAACACTGCAAAAGAAGCAACAGGTTCATCTCTTTATCTAGGTTAGGATCCAATATGACATAATGCGCAACTGCAAATAAAAGACAGCTCAGTCATTGGCAGCACTCCCGCTGTGGTTCAAGGTTTAAGAGCATGCACAAATCTTTACAGTCTCAGGCTGTAAGTTGCTCACTCATCTCCAGTCCCGTCAGCAGCTCTGTGTGACATGAACTATGGGTTTCTGCGTGGTTCATAGCTTGGCAACAGCATTACTTCTAAAACAGCACGGAGGAAGAACATCAGAAGTCCTTACAACTGCCCAGAGACTTCAGGGGACTCTGGAACAAATAATATTCAGCAGCCAAAGCATCAGAACATTTTGGCAGCTTTATTCTCTTTAAATTACAACCTGCTTGTAAAAACAATTTCAAAAGATCTAGCACGGGAGATCTCATTACGACTCTCATCGGTGGCTAGAATAAAAAATAAAAATGAAAAGCTTTTTCAAGACTGAATCTTTTTATTTCTCACTGCAGCTACTATGAGACCACCTGCCTTTTATGCAGTGTTTGTAAAGCCAGTGTCTTAACTGTCATGAAATAGTTTCCATTTCTGTGGCTAGGAACTTTCAGCATCGCTGGGTTTTCCTCTCATTCTGTATACAGAAGTTTGCGATGAAAGCAGTTCTACAATCTCTCCTCCTCTGGGTCAAATCCTGCCAAGTTCTGCCCATACCTCCCATACGGTTTCTGGCATTATGCAGCAAGGCAGCATTTAATTGAGAAAAACAAGAAAACAAAACACCCTTTGAAAAATCGTGTTGCACAGTGTGGGGTGCAATTTGTCCTAGTTGTACATGCATCCTCCTCCTGATTCCTAAGCAACATGTCCATGAGTATAAACATAATGAAGGTTTATTATTTTATTCCTTGTCATCCTAAGAAGTTGATTTTTTTCCTCTAGCTCTTTTAAAAGAAACTGTACTTGGGTCAACTTTAAAATTCCTTCTTTGTAAATAACAGTAATAATAAAAAAAAGATTCCAAACTTGTAATGAGCTCTGGGCAGAACATCTCCTTAGTTTGTCTGGAATCCTTCCACTTGGAGTCTGCACTGCTGCGGAGATCAAAGCATAGAGACAACCAAGCTCTTGGGTGCCAGAAGGGTTATAAATTGGTACTTAGAGTTCACGGTAGAATTTGCACCTTTTTTATTTGCCACAAGCCTTGTTCATGGTACATCTTCCTTGTTTTTCATTGTTTCACTCTGCTTAGTCTACATCTTGCTACATCATTCAAAAGTAATTGAATGCCTTAGTTGGCAGCTAAAATATCTTTCAAAGTGTGTAAAGAGTCACAAATAAATTTGCCAGAACTGTGCTTTCACTTGCTAAGCAAAACAGCAAAAAACATTGCTTTTTCCATTGAGTTATCATCATTTCCTTCCTTTCCTTCCTGTATCTCTGATCTATTTATAAAGACCTTTATGTGCAAATGGTATTCATCTATCATTAAATTTTTATTCCATTACAGTAGTTTCGAAGGATAAGTAGTTAACTTCACTTCTTTCCTCTTTAATATCTTTTAGACTTGGTAGAAACTGTTTTTAAAATAATAGGTTTCTGTGATTTTGTAAGCTGTCTCTCGCAGTTCTACCACCTCCACCCTCAACAACTCTTGTAACTGAGTTATAAATAAAGAAAAAAAAGTAAAAATGAAATCACAGACTGGATTTCCACTAACTGCAAAGTGATAAAGTAATGGTTTATCAATTATTTAAATCAATGTGAATTCTACCATGATGTAGGCACATACTATTTTCCATTAGGTTTGAGGGGTTTTTTACTGTTATGAATATCTACAATGCAAACGTAACTCAGATAAAAAAGAAGCCATGCAGTACTTCCAACTGACTAGTATATTTAATTTGAATATGTATAGTTCAAAAGAGCAGAGCAACTAGCAAGCATGCGTGGAAGTAGTATAAGTAATACTGCTGTAACTGTCCCTACATCAGCTAGCAACACCTTCTTCCACAGTAGTCCTGTTATTTCAGAGGCAATGAACTGCTGAAGCGGGGAATAACAGGACCTAAATTAGTGTATCAGACAGTGAAGCCAGCAACTGGGATGTGCTTCTGGCTTCCCAGTTGACCCTAAGCTCCCACAGAGCAACACAGATGGGCAGCACTTCCTACCTTCTTCAGCTGGCCAGGAAATTACCTTAGTGGCACACGACCCATCCTCAGTTATAGAGGTCTTTATCATCTTAACATTGACCAACATTAAGCCCCTGTATCCTCCCAAATCTGCAGCTGGTACGGAACATGGCACTGCACTTCTCTGGCAGCTCTGGCTGTGGCAAGTACATCAGCTCCCTACATTCACCTGGAGCGGAACCAGAGTGATGAGCTTGGTGATCTTGCCATACCACCTACAAATGCTCTTCAGAGTTATATTTGCTGGATATACCTTTACCAAGTGGCTTACTGTAGTTTGAAAAGGCAGACCCCTACTTTCTCTTGCTTTGCCATAACTTCACATTAGGCTGAAACTTCACATAGCAGCAGCGCTCACCTTCACACAGGAAAGATGCATTAAATGAGCTTAGTCCTCTCCTCAAATAGGACAGCCTAGATGATAAATAGTCTTCTTTTAACATTGAAAGTGGAACACCACATCCAAATACCGTGAAACTAATCAACCTCTAGGCTGAAGAGAAGGGCGGTTCTAGGTGAAGTTGTGAGAGCCCCCATCCTCACTAAACCTCTTTTCAAGAGTATTTGCTCTTTCTGGAGTAGTGATAAAGGAGCATCCCTGAGCAGGGGGGAGAGGAGAAGCCTGTCCTGCTTTCTACTACTTCTTCCTGCTGGAGAGCAGAGGCAAGGCACGCAGCCCAGCCCCAGGTAGAAGCATAGTAGGGAGAAGCACAAGGTTAGTGCAGTAGATACTGAAATAGCCACGGGACCTATGAAGGTTGGTATTATTTGGTATCTGGGGCTATTTTAAAAGCATTATCACCATTATGCTAAGTACTATAGGACACTCCAGTCAAGAAGTCCTTGTCTGTCAGGAGGGATATAGAAAGAAGAGCTCTTTAGGTGGTAAAGTCACCCAAGAGGAGCCTGGGCTCTCCTTGACAGCATAACGAGGGAGAGAGAAGATTAACAGCTCTTCCAATAACTGGCCACTTCTTTTATTCCACGTAATGGAAATAGGGGAGAGCACTATTGTGTCAAGAATCTGCTACTCTTGGCTTTTCTCTAATCTGGACCTGAATGTACCATTAAAGTGAAATATAGTATGGCCAGTCCACACCATCCTGGGGCAGCAAAGAACTTGTTTTTTTTTCCTTGTGTTTCTTTCCCATATTAAAAAAGGAAAATTAAGAAATGTTGAGGTACATTTCTTAAACCCTTCCATAGCTGAAAGGGGTTGGAGTGGGGCAGATGGAAATAACCAATTCTTCACTATTTATTAAGTTCTCTCATTGCTTTGACCACTGCTGCTTTGAAATGATGCCCCATTTCAATGGTATATAAAAAATCATATTGATACGGGTCCATCTGCATGAAAATCCTATGTACAGATAATGTTGAGGTACATTTCTTAAACCCTTCCATAGCTGAAAGGGGTTGGAGTGGGGCAGATGGAAATAACCAATTCTTCACTATTTATTAAGTTCTCTCATTGCTTTGACCACTGCTGCTTTGAAATGATGCCCCATTTCAATGGTATATAAAAAATCATATTGATACGGGTCCATCTGCATGAAAATCCTATGTACAGATTCCTCATTGATGGGAACACTATAGGAATTTGTTATAATTTATTATTACAAATTACTAATGTTTCTAATAGAAGAATGAGGTCTGTAAAGGAGCTCTGATTGAAAACTTTCAGAAAAAAATAATCTTTAGGCCTTTCCTTTCCAAATATAAGCCAACTAAGTTTTGAAGGATAAGTGCAGCTTGTTGTTATAATTTATTATTACAAATTACTAATGTTTCTAATAGAAGAATGAGGTCTGTAAAGAGAGCTCTGATGAAAACTTTCAGAAAAAAATAATCTTTAGGCCTTTCCTTTCCAAATATAAGCCAACTAAGTTTTGAAGGATAAGTGCAGCTATTTTCCTATGGCAATCAATATATTTTACACAGTTTTCTATGTATTATGCTATGCAACAATCAACTCGGAAACAACTGAGAGAGATTCAATGGCAGAGGTTAATAACCCAAAACAACATCACATCCAAGGCAGCCTACTTGTGCATGTCACAACAATGATGGATAAGCAGTATGAAGGGTGCAAAGATAAAGATTAGGCACTCTATAAATGTGTTTTTATGTGCAAAGTCTACAACTTAAAAGCTTACCCTTTATACAGGTTCAAAAGAATCCTTTGAAAGCAAAGAGCGAGCTTCTTTGAAGTGCTTCTTAATGCACCCAGCAAAATAGAAGTAAGAAATTAAACAGATTGGGTACTGGCAGGAAAAGGACTAATTAACGTAACCAGATAGGTGGCAAGCTTCAAATTCGACTGTAGTAGCGCAGTGACGTTAGCAACAAAGGATGAACTCATGTACATAAAAAAACATAAGATCGTGACTGAGTCTCTGGATTGATAGCAAAACTGGAGACTACAAAGTGCTTTATGTTCTAGAAGTGCCTGTTTTCCTTCATTGGCTGCAAAGGGATTGCCTCACATGCAAATGGCATGCAACGTTGGCTGCATCCAACTGAAATGGGAGATTCTGATAAAGCAAGGCCAAACTATGCCAATCCATCCCCAGCAAAACTAATAATATTATGGTGATGTAACTGCACAGATAAAGGATCAAGCAGCCAGTAATCTCACGGAAAAAATCCCACATCCTCATCAAATATTTGCCAAAGGTATCACCTTGTCCTCTGTCCCATTTCAGTCCACATCATGCTTGCTTTTAGCTAACATGTCTATTAACAATGTCAGCAAGCAGTGTGTTGCTCAGCACTCAGATCCCAATGGCGTAGGAGCACCCACTTAACGTGGTCTGATGTTCCAAACACATTCTTCAGGCTCATTGCCTGAGGATGACTGAAAGCTTGAGGTCACAAAGTAAAATCAAAGCTGTATTAAAAAAATCATCCTCATGACTGCATGACTTAGACGCTTACATATGATAACGTAGTCTTTGAACAGCATTAAAAACAGAATACAGTTGTTTCCAGTTGACAAACAAGGTGCAAGAAGTCTGTTAGCCCAGCCCCTGTGCTTTTTATGCCCCATGCAAAGAGCATTAGAGGCAGTGGAAAAGCTTCTGTTGAGTTTGGAGTAAGTACTTACCACAGCAAGAGGTGTTTCTGGGGCAGGGCGAATTACTTTGGTTCAGAAATCTCTCTCATCTTGTCTGTCATTTTTTTTCACCAGTATAATAGCAATGAAGGTATTCAGCGTGAATAGCAAAAGGAAATGCTTGGAGGGGACTTTGGAGCTTTTTGAATCCTTTCTTTCCTCTCCCCAGCTACCCTTCCTTTATTTAAAAGTTATTGAAAGCTGAACTAAATACACCAGGAAGTTTCCAGAAACCACCGAGACTGAGGTTTTCACAAGACCAGAGTCTGGGTATGAACCTCTTTGGGTTACATTGTTTTTAACATCTTGTTGATCGAGGCTCAGTTGAAGCTTCAGTGAGAGACTCAGCAACACACTTACTGTGGTTCACTGACCAGCTTTCTTCATTCTCCTAGGCATAGGTCCTCTTTCATATTCATTTAAAAGGAAAATCTATCTCTACTCCGTACCTTCCAAACTACCATCGTTGCTGTACAAATCATGAGTTGTCATGAAAAGAATCAGAAAACTTCCATTTTGTTTCATACCTTGTATCACCTTAAGGGTTTATGAGGATGTGACTTCACTTATTTGAACAGCAATGACTTTTTATTCCTGCCAGTCTGCGTTAAGAGGGATTTAATGCTTGTTTAATGAAGCCTGGAGGAACAGAGATGTTATTCTGCTTCTGTCCGCTTAGCTGCTTTGTTAGGAGTTATAATATCTCTTACAGAATTTTACCCATTAGTTTTTCAGCAGCAATATTTTTCAGTTTCACGGGAATTACAGCATATACTAATCTTTTAAGGAAAATCTTGCTCTTTGCTCTAGCATGCATTATAAACAGCCTTCCTGGGGGTTTTGTCTTTAAATCTCATTACAATAATTTATTTGTTTTTATCTACTTCCTCTTTGAAATCAGGTATTTAAAAGTGGTGTTTAAAAATTTACTTAGGTGTTTGTGTACTGAAAATTTTCCAATGAGATACACAAATGTTTCTTTTAAATATCAAATACTGTTCAAAAATGCAACTTTAGAAAAAACATTGGGTTTATATAGTATTGAATGGAATATTTTGTTGAATATGTTTTTAGGACTGCCTTATCAACATTAAAATTTTTTTTCTTCCTTCCCCTGCTTATTTTTAGAGTAATTTGGAGTTCAGTTATATTAGGAGTTGTATTTATATAAACCTTATTTGAGTAATCATGAAATGCTCTCTTTTCTTTTTAATTCTCTTGGCTAGAGCATTTGTGCTATTATCAGTCGTTTCACTGAATATTACAATATTTGATACAAACTGGTATTTCTTAGCTTCAACATTCAATTGAACTGTCCACCCTGAGGGTAAAGGTTTGTCCTTGATAAAGATGAGCTTTCTCCAGGGACGGTTGAAGGCCACAGAGAGATCTTTCAAAGGACTAAAGGCAATAACAATTTGAGCTTTCAAGTTCAAAGAACATTTCTTTGACCCTGTTTCATGTAACAAACTTACAGTAAATGTATGCAGGATAAATTTAATAAAATAAAACAAACAAAATATTTCACTGCACACAGTTCTTCCCTTGGGGTATAGGGAAAAGAATAAACATGTGACAGATGTTAGTCGTTACTACAGGCATGGGGACAGCATGGTGAAGGGAACAGTCTGAGAACCAATGCACACTGCAACTTCTATACGATAGCTATGCAGCATATGTTTCCATTGCCATTCATAGCTCATTTAAAACAAGTTTTATTTCCAAAGCTGGCTTCTTCATTTAGGTCCCACCTCTTGTGTTGAGGGTGGAAAGTGAGGGAACCGGGGGAAGTAAAGTACTCCTTCAAAGACAAAACTAGCAGGGTACCTTCTCTAGGAACTTCCAACAGCAGTTACTGTCCCTCCTCCCACCGCCCTCTTTCACTGTCTTTGGAAACTTTAGTGTAAAAAAACACCCTGATGATGAAACCTGGAAATATTTCTCTCTAGAACTGTCCTACACAGATTCCAGAGCCTCAGTGAAGACAGATTGAGGGGGGGGTTATACTTACTGTTTTAGAGCTACAGGTTTAGTTGGGGAACTCTCCTATTTTTTTTCCAGATTTCACTCATATATATCATGCTGGCTTGGAGTTTCATGAAATAAGTTTTAACAGGGAGAATAAATAATACAAGCCTTTAAGTACTGTCACTGCTGAGATCACAAAGGATTATTCTTCTAAACTGTTGTTTTGAAAAATCATTTTTCTCCTCTTGGACATACATTGTTTCTCTCTGTTACTTCTGTTAAAAGTCCCCATAAGAGTAACAACATCCTTCAAGACTAGGTAAAAACAATCTGTGTTCAAAGCAAAGCATGATCTCAATCTGTAACATCAAACTTTGCAGAGCTATTAAAAATCATGTTCTTGAAGATGCAGCTTGATATTCTTTATTGCATCATTTGGAAAAGGAACCAGTTTTTAAATGTTACTGAAAAATACATTAGAAAAGTGTAATCCAGTTTGCTTTCTAAGTCGGGAGGCTTTTATATCACGTATTACAATTCAGAAGGAACTTTTACTTACTTATAAACATAAAATGTCCACTCCGAAGCTCTGCATACTTTGTGCGCAAAACTATCTTATTTTGGGTTTTATTTACTTGTGCTTCTTGATGGGGAAAAACACCCACATAAAATATGATAATGAAAAACAGCATAATGCATAATCTTGTGTGAATTCAGCTCTTATAAGTCAGTATGAAGCCTTCCAGCTCCCACAGTTGATGGTGCATTACAGAAGGGTCAATATTTCCAAAATATTTTTTAACAATAGGAACTATTAGAGCATCCAAATATTGGCTTGGGTTTCTAAACATAATTGGTTTCTCTAGAAAGGTCGGTTTCTCTTTGAACAAGTTTTAAGAGCGAAATATAAAACAATTTTCTAGAAGAGCAAAACTGACAAATTCCTGATTCGGTCCAGATGGTGTGGGGGTTTGAGTTTTTCTTTAAGTAAATCTATCTTCCATTTCATAATTTGAAAACCTAGGTAAACACTAAATAAATAAAGAAAAAAACTGTTTGGGGGCCTTGTGTAAATGTCTTGTCCAAGGAGTTCTAGCAACTGTTTATGGGACTGATGAGGGTGAACAGGAAAAATATAATAAAAAAGCATTCAGGGATAATAGTTACAGGGCTCAAAGCCTCCAAACAATCTTGCTACTTATTTTCTGCAGCTGTCTAAACAGGCCTAACTGCAGTTAATTAAGTTTGAAAGAGTGCTGTCCAAGGACACAGGAAAGAAGTAGAATCACTCTGACACTGAATTGACTCAGATGTAGGATTGTCAGATGTGGTCTTTCCCTTGACACTGATATTGAATAGATTTATGATGAAATTGCCTCTCACGCTCTCTTGTCCATCACCCAATGTTACACATGATTTCCTACCACACACCTTTTCATGCACTCTTTTGCTTGGTCACAAGGTGAAATCAAGGTCTCATTGAAGATTACTTTCACTGTTATCTTCACTGGCGCCAAAATGGTGCTCCAATGAGACACAATAATCCAAACAGTCTCCTACCACTGTACGAGACAAAAAATAAAATCCACAAAACCCAGTATTTACAAACTTGGTAGCTGCGGTAAGCATCCATAATGTATTTTCAGTCAACTAACTAAGTGGATTCCTTTGCAAAAGCTTTGCATTCCTGGGAGATCACATCATGGAAAAAAAATCTTATTTGGTTCCTAGAACTTTCTGAAATAGTTCAGCTTATTAAAAATAAACATTTAAATTAAACAGCAAACAAACAAACAAAAATTACTATTATACTAACATCTAGTAAGTTGGGCAACTATTTGTTGAAAGGCATATCATCACAACAAATAATAAAATTCCAGGCTTAAAATATCTGAGATGCAATCACAGGACCTTAAACAACGTCCCCTGTATCCCCCACTCTAATGTCCTGTCTTTATCTGTACAGTATTTTACAGTGTCAAATCATCTTTTAATCAATATTATCATACGTGGAGCTTCCTATATTCTACATGAGATCATATTTCTCTCTCTGCAGAAGGCCCTTACAAGAAATTGGTCAAGAAGAAACTTGCAGTGTATAGTTCCCTCCTCTTTCAAACCCAGCCCACAAAGAAACTATAAACATTTCACAATTGTGTAGAGGGTTTTCTTGTTTCCATCATTCCCCACTGACATTGGAATCTCATAGTCTGATGAACAGAAATCTAAATTCCCACTCTTCTTTTGTTAAGAATAAATCTGTAAATTTAAGTATTTACATTCTGTTTTTCTTCAACAGATATTTTGTAATTCTCACCTTTGAATCTTCCAGATAGCAAACTTTTAAGTTAAAAATAATTGAAAGTTAAACGAGTAGTAATCTACGTGGCACTGCAGTATGAGACTTCCTCCACAAGAAAACCCCATAACTTTAATTGCTAGGATATGGTCTCTCTTAGAAAGCAGAGTTTCTGACCTGGCTTCCCATTCCACAACCCAGATACCCCTGCATGCAGAACCTTATCTTCCCTTAGCTTTACCCTGTCTCTCCACAAACCCCTCCTAAGGTCTCCCTCCTCATCTAGAAGTTTGTACAGCACAGATTGCAAGCTTATTAGCTGTAGCTAAATTCTCATTTACCAGGACTAGATAGTTCTCCCTGGACCCTACTAAGTACCACTTTCATTTCCCATCTGTCTCCGGCAGGTAGATTTTGAGCTGTAGCACCCAGTTGCCACCTTTCATCCAAAGCTGCATTTTACTAGTGAAGGAAGCAATTTCTGAGTAATCAGTAAATTAGGCTGTAGAGCACTTTGGGATGCTTCTGGATGACAGGTGTTATGTAAAAAGAAATCATTCCCACCAAACCATTAGTGACAAATTCATTATTAGCTGATGGTGGGCTGGAAGTCAAAGTAAAATGAATTGCCACTCACTTCAGTAACCCCTTTAAGCTGTCACAGCCTAAACCAAAGAGACTGTTCTGCTATTTTATGTGAAAAAGGCCGCGTTGGCCATAGCTGTAACTTGGTGGCTATGACTGCATGACAGTCATGCCTGTCCTGCATGACTCAGGACAGGCATGCAGACCCCCTGCAATGCAGCATCGGTCAAAGGGCATCCTTTCAAGTGCATAGCGGCCTTCCCATACAGGGAGGTCCTCCACAGAGCCTTGCATGATCCAAAGGGCAACACTTTTTGGTAGCGGGTGGGCTACCTAGAGCTACCTCAGGCAGACCCTCCCCAGGCGTTCTGCCCAGTATTTTATCCACAAAAATAGTTTCAAACCCTAGCAGACCATATGCACGTTCTCAGTTAAATTCAGGTATAACATCACAAGTTTTGTTTCTTGACCTATTTTTAACTCACTGAATCTCATTACCAGAGTTTCTGATGATTTTCATTAGTCGGCCTGAAGATTTCATCTACATGCGTTAAAAGTCATCTTCCTTCATGAGAGGGAAGTCAACTTGTGTATGCGTGTGTGCACGTGCATGTGCATGTGCGGTTTTGGGGGTTGTGGTAAGTATATCTACCTAACTACAAAAACAGCAATCCAGCGATTATTCTTTAAAAAGCAATCAAGTTGTTATATTTATGTCTTCTAGCAGTATTTAGAGATCCAAGCTCAGTTTTACTTACCACCACATTATATTATACACGTAGTAATGTATGTTAATAAACTAGGCAATAAATGGATCTTGCATCTAATAAATCAACAAACAAACAAACAAACCCTAAATTCAAATACTGTGTTTTATAGCAATGTAAAGAAAAATTCAAAACTACCTGGGGAAAAAAAAAAAGTGTTCATATTTCAAATGGTCAGTGCTGTGCTTTAACTGTGTCCTTGTATGGGAATTCTCCAAGGAGTGTGTCAGAGAAAGAGGGACAAGCTAATGCAAAAAGTTTATGACGTATCACTGCATCTGCAAGTGTGGCAATCTGCAGTCAGGTCCTGCTCTTTGCCCAGACACAATTAAGCTAGGAATCTAATGAATCTTAGCATAGAAATCTGTGTTACATTAAATCAAGTTTTGTAGTAAAGAGGCAAATTACGTTTAAATTAAAAAAGAGCATTGCTTAAAAGACCCAGCAACAAATTTAATATGTCTAACTTTATTTAAAACAAAATTAATATGTCTAACTGTAGACATAGAAGATGAAAATAGAACACCAATGATTGCTGTGTTACTTACTTCCAACAACCTTTACTATTAGAAAACACAAATATATCTTTTGGGAGGCTGCATGTGACATATTTAATTGTTGTTACCCCATCTGAGTCTCTGGAGAACACTAAGTACGAAAGTCACTGTGGCTGAAAATACAAAATATAGCCAATTAAAAGAGTGCACTATTTGCCATTTCATATTTATTACTCTAATGTAATAAAAACAATCACATGAGTTGGCTTATTAAGAATTACAGAAGCAGCCTGCTATAGTCTCCCATCAAACCATGTGAACGACAGGAGTCTAACCTTTATATTTGCAATGGTCTATCCTTTACATTTAGAGCTTATAGTTGAAACTGGTAAGCAAAGATTGCAAGAATGGCATACCAAGAGCTATCATAATTCAAACATAAAACGCATTTCCATACAGCCGAATGCAAAGTCATACTTTTATACACATGCCATAAGACACCCTATGCAGAGGTTTTACTTTAACCCAGGAAGTAGTGATTGCAAAGAATGTTGGTCGGGTCATGGTGGACAAGCAACAGACTTTCAGGATGCGTAAAAAGATTGACACAACCACTGTGTATATTCACAAAGGAAAATGGGACATTACTCATGACTTTGCAGAGGCTTCTGGTTCCCATATTTTAAATATGATATTGAAAAGTCAGAGCTAATGCAAAGACATGCACAAAATTTGAAGAGAAAGAGGTTAGAGACTATATAGATATCAGTAGCAATGTTCCTATTTTCATTCCCATTGTTACAGAAAGGCTTACTTGTGAAAGCAGAGATTGCTGATGAAGTCAGTGACAGTATTCAGTTGATTTTGAAAGAGAATAATTGTTCATATACACAAAAAACATGAATAATTTAAACTAAAATCTACTTACAGTTCCAGCTCTGAATGTTACAACACTTAAATTAACAGGTAAAGCTCTAGTTCATCCATACAAGGACTCTTCCCCTATTCACCTTTTCAAAGCATTTAAAAAAAAAAATCCAGAAAACAAAGGGGACGGATTAAAAATAAAGGACAGAAAAATGTTTAAAAAGGACAGAAAAAAGGACAGAAAGACAGAAAGGACAGGAGCAAGATGTAAAAAGATAAAGCATCCATCTGAATATCCCATGCTAAATCTTCTACATCAAAGTTGTGATGGAACTGCAAATATATTTTGAATTCACCATCTAAGTCTTCCTGGAATAAAAAACACTAGACCAGAAACAATCTTTGGAATACACATTTCTCAGACTAAGAAAATCCTCTATAATTTCAGCTGGCATGCTTTCCATGTCATAGATATATTTATGGCAGTCTATTATCCAAACAGGCTGTTTGAACTTCACTCTGTTACAATCTATGACATATTCAATTTTCTACCTTTTCTGCTTTCCACATCAATGGGTTTTATATTGTCTACAAGAGGTTGAGGCATTTTCCTACTGCTCACTTTAGAAGATACAGACAAAAACATGTCCTCTCTTCAAACTAATTTTCAAACACTTCTCTCATAATGCAGACTATTTCCATGACTTTTATTTGCATTTCTAGTCTCCCATAACAATTGAATAATCTTTCCTAGGTTTAATGGACTACATAAAAAGCATTAGTGAGCTCGCAGTTCAGAGACCAAAAGTGTTTTAAAACAGTCCCAAACTATGTTTACAAGTTTCAAGGGAAAATATTCGAAAAGAGCTTGAATTTTTACCTTAGCTGGAATGATGAATTACCATACTGCACATGCAAATTTTAGCTTTTTCCATATCCGAAATCTGCATGAGAAATGTGTATATATGCAAAGGATTTGGAAGGCATTTTGGAAAATGTGGCACTGCTTGTTATAACAGAAATCATCCTCTTCCTCTCACTTTCATGATTCTTTGCCTGGCAAAAGTTCTTCCAGCATTGACATTTCGGTTTAGTTTTGTAGCTTCATCTAGATTCATGCACGTAGCTTCTTTCTGCTTTACTAGCAGAGCATAAGACAGAGCATGCTTGTAGTTCACCAGAAATAAGGTGATAAAATATCTAATACATCTTCAACACAAGAAGCGCCAATAGTTTTCATACATCCACCTTTGAAGGTAACTTTTTCTATGAATAGTTCAAAGATTTGATAGTTTTTGATAACCCCAGAGACTTTGTAATTAAGATCTCATTTATTATGAGGTAAGTATTTTGAAAATATTCATAACTGGTGGATGAATTCCTGCCCTTTTGGAATCAAAAGAAAGAGCTGCAGCCCGTATTTCAGACTGGTCTTCAAAAAATGATGAGAAATATGTTATGGAATACCTTTGGTATAACCTGCATTTTTGAAACTGTGAAAACTACCAAATGTTTTTAATGGGTGATCTTTACCAGAACATTGGAAATACTTAAGAGCCTTTAATACTATCTACAGAAACATGAGCTAGTGTTTGTTGTAAAATTTCTCAGTCCATGGTGCCATGCATTAGGTAAGTCTTCCACGGCTAGACTTCTTTGTCATTGCACTTTGGGCCTTATTCTGTTCTCGAAGCTAACTGGTTTCAAGAATAATGTAAATGACCTCAGCAAGCACAAAGGTACTAACAGAATATGGACCTAGATTATTATAAAGTCCCAGAAATTTAGAAGGCTTAGTCATTACATTATTTATTTCCCATCTTCTCTCAATTCTAAGAACCTTCTATTAGCCCTGATTGTACTTTAACAGGGAGACCTGTAGGCAAGGCTTAGCTCTAAAGGGCTTTACTTTATCAATGCTCTATAGAAGAGAATTCTCTGTTAAAACTAAAGTGCCCTATAACAGATCCAACAAATTAATAGTAAGATCGAAAGGATAAAGAGGAAACTAATTTAACTCTTTTTCCTTGTACAGTTCACACTTCAAGCTTTTTCTGTTGACATCCCTTCCTGTTCTAAGGGCACCGGACAGACAAGAAACATCATTATAACCTCCTAGAAGCATATCTGTGCTGACAGTGTTGGTACTGTTGGTGCAGAAGGAAGAGTAGCAGTTGGTAGGTGTTTCACTAGAAACTAAGGAAAGTTTTGGCTGTCTTACAGGCTCTTTTCTTCACTTACTCCTATGAACATCTCCCTTGCCCCCAGTAGAAGATCAGACACAAAGGCAGAACAGAAATAGTACCATGTTACACATCATGTTAATCATTGATTCTCACAGATCTCCCCATTTAGTGAACATCTTAAAAATAGTCTAGAATGCTTTCACCACAGTATTTTCAGAGGGATTTCTCATTCTGGGTCTTTCTTTTGATCAGCTTTACCTAAGAATGGAAAATTCTGCTCTGGAGCAGCAGAGAAGATTGAGCAAAGACAAAACCCTTCCTTATGTCCTGTTTCTCTGTTTCCGTGTCAATCCACAGAAGCAAGAGGTTGGGGAGCCTCCAGTTACCCACCCCAGCCCGAAACTCTGGAACGGCAGGAGCAGGAGCTTAATACTGATCAGACTGTCACTGATTCAGAGATCATGCTGCTGTACCAGTGCTTCACAGGATAAACATTGCTGGTTTATCATTACGTAACATGTATGGCACTGAAGCATATATGGGACAGGTGAGGAATGTGAAATGCATAATCTTAGAAGAGGACCTCAAGAGACTAACCAGTTCCTCTTCCAGCACAGGCAGCCTGCACAGCAGCAAAGCACACAGGCAGTTTGCAGGCAGGAAAGCACACCCACTTTGATGCAGTCAGATTCTAGTCTAGTCTTCAAAACCTCTGCTCATAAGCATCCCACCACCTCCCAGAGAGTTTCTTTCAGAAATTCATGGCACTTTAAAGTAAAAAATTCTTTCTAGCAACCAAGTCTCCCTTTCTGGAAATGAAACTAGAGTTTCTAGGACAGTTTGAAAACCAATTCCTAAATGATATAACTTTTTAGTCTTCTGACTGAGGTGAAAACTGTGATGTTTCAGATGAGTTTCATGATGACATAGTGACATAATGACTCTATGAAGCTTTTAAAACTGACAGGAACTAATTTGAGAGAGAATAAAACACATTTTCTAACTTTCCCTTCTAATCTTAATCATTCATCTTTGATGCTAAAAAGAGGGAGAAGATTATTTTCCAAGCTTCTCACTTCCTAGTCCAATCCTTAGGCTAACCAGATCTTCTTATGGAATTCAGCTAGGTCTTTTGTATTTCACCAAGCCTGCATCTGTGTACACAAGTAAGTGGCAACACCAAGAGTTTTGAGCCACCAATAGAGAGACTCTAACTTTCGGAATTACTGATGAACATAACTGCAGAACAACCTGTACCTACTGTTTTACATGTGCTACTGTAATCTTGTATTTATTCAGTTAGTTTAGCCTTTTTTTTCCCCTGAGAACAGCTTTACTTTCATCGGTTTTGTTATTTACAAATGTTTGCCAAATACTCAGATCTCTGCATCTGGACTTCCTAAAATATTCACTTCAAGCCTGCTTCTGCACCAACAGAAGATGTTGGGAGCTTTAATCAAGAGGATCGTACTCTCTGGCTATCTGCAGGGTGTTATCATCTGCATCACATTAGTTTTGCTCCCTAATTAGGTAAATTAATTCTATGACTAAGAGAAGGTGGGAAAAATCAAAAGCTTTTCCAAAGAGGTAGCATAGGTACTCCCATCATTAATCTCTCCAGGAATACACTAAAGAATTAGAGACTTTTGCTTTTCAGAAGCATTCTTGGGGGCAAATCATTCCCATGAATGTTTGTATACAACTAATTTAAAGGGTGTTTAACAGTATTGAAAGACTTTTAGGGCTTTTATCCAAAGAAATATTCACCCCATGAATCTTCTTATTTCAAAGAGTTCCATATGCAGCAGCAACTAATGAAGACTGATTTTCTATACATCCATATGTGCAGTGGCTGGATTCTCAGGTCAGATTATACTCTTACAAAGTTTTTTATTATTTATATTAAGGACTCCTTACTGTCTAATAATACAGTTCTTTTCTTACAGACACTTGCATAGTGACTCTCTCTTCTACACCCCACGTTTCCGGATTTTTTTTGTTATTTTTAAGAGTGAATAAAACTTTTGGTTTTTTCACTGTATTTTTTATGGAATTTGTAAGAGTGACTAAATCTTTGAGATTTTTACACTGTTGTATTAATTCAGTATCAGCAAGTAGATTTGAAGTTATTCTGTGATAGAGTGAATATGAGACAAGCAGAGACATTGCTTCCTCAAGAAACCTGCATAAGAACTATAGCTTCCTCTCAGCACTGCAGCAGAATATAATTTATAAAATACAGGTTTACTCTGAAGCATTTTTAATCTGAAGTACCATGTTGTTCTTAAGGAAGCAACAAAGACGGTTGGCCCAGGTGTGTTCTGCAATTATGTTTACTTCCTCCCCAGCCTTTACATAACAAGGCATCCATGGCACTGGGCAACCATTAGAGGTCTTAAGTCCTAGCATCTGCTTGGGACCCAAGAGTCTGTGATGGAGTATTACACCAGAAATACACTGTTTGCTTAATTGTTTCTCATTTCTTTGGGCCCAAATTCTCTTTTCCTGCATTTCAACCAAAGACATTGCATTTGCATAATCAAAGGAAAAACTTGTTTCTATCTGAGGTCTGTATCAAAGCGGAGCACCTCAAAGCACAGTCTTGAGTTGTTTTAAGGAAAAGCTACAAATGATTTTGACTGAGGGGGGAAAAAAAGGAGAACAGAGGCTGGGTAACTGGCTCTAAGTGGCCCTGCTTGAGCAGGGCAGATTAGACAAGGTGACCTCCAGAGGTCACTTCCAACCTCAACCATTTGGTGATTCTGTGACACTCAAAGAAAAAAAACCAAAACAAACAGAAACAAAAAAGGTTACATTTTTTTGCTTTCGTTCTTCCTATTTTGAAATTCTTCCTTTAAACAAGCTGGTAATGTTTTTCATAGTGAGAATGTTAAAATGCTCCCAGAAAACAAGGAAAGCAAAACACAGCACCAATAAATAATACAAATTGCTTTCATTTTAAAAGAGCCTTGGAACGTTATGAGTTAGATTCAAAAATTTTAACATAATACATTTGCTCATTTGAGCTTATATGTATTTCGATACAGGTAAAAAATGAGAAAGTCAGTGAAACTTGAATATAACAGATTACTATAGCTTTGCAATTGAAAATACTGGCAGTGGACTCAGTACATACACTTGCTTAAAATGAAGAATATAATACTGAGGGTCTTGTAGAAAAACGTATTAGTAAAAATATCCAGGACTGAAATGATATTATTACATATATAAAACTGGTTGCTACTCTGGATGCTAAAGCTGCAGTAATCCCACCACAAAGTTTGGGAACATGTTAGAGTAAGACATTCATCTCAAATATATACAGGGAGAAAAGACCCTGCTTCCAAAAGCTTGTGTTACAAAGGTAAGGGAGAGGAGGACAGGATACTGTCATTGCCCTGGGGGGAGCGTGACTTGCCAATCCTCATACAAGGAGTTCAACAGAACCTGGAAGAACAAATGTAGTACAGAAACATCAGGTCGCTTCAGATACTAATAATACTACCTCTATACAAAAGCCTTCTAAATGTTTGTTGGAAAAATGATCGCTAGAGGCAACAAATATTAGTACACAGTCATGCACTGAAGAGAGGCCCTAAAAATTGGACTGAAAGTTAACTCTACTTCAGTGGAAAACTGGGAGAAGGGCAGCAGCAGCATCTTTCCAGAGTATGAAAGTGTTTTTGAGGAATCAGAATTCAGAACTAAACAGGAATTTGGATGACAAAAGAAACAGTAAATCATATAATCAGAACCACTGCTATTGCACCAGATACATATGGGGACTTAAGAGGTAATCCTGTCACAACTTCTTCTCCCCCCGCTATGAACATACTCAGTTTATGGACTTTAATATCACCATTTGAATTCTACATCTTGGCCCCCTGTCTCTTATGAACAAATGACATTGTCAGAACTACCTGACTGCTACTTAAAAGCTCCAGATGCATTCAGCTCAGTGAAATTTACAGCCTGTATTAGAAGAGAGTCCAGAAGCAGTGTCACAGATTTCTAATCAGCACATATTCTCCAGCAATGAGCATATTATGAAAATCTAATGCTAGATAAAGTCATTCTAAAAATGGACTGCCTAAGATAAAGGTGTAGATACTCCTACTGAGCTGAGTGAATGCATTTGAAAAGAAAGTCATTATTTTACTGGGATATAGTTACTTGTATAGAACATTAGCTTTAAGTTTCAATTCAGTACATGTTTAAGCACAGGCCTAATTTTAGTTCAATGTGGCTGTTCCTCCTGAAGTCATAGATTCACAGGAAATAGCTGTGGAAAGGACTGGATGTTTCACCGTGCCACCCCGAAGTACAAACACACACTGACACAGCTCTGAGTGCCTTTGCACTGGCCTCAGTTCCATAGGAGTACCCTGAGCTTTCACGTGTAAGGTTTAGTGTACGCTGGGAAAAAATTGTCTGGGGTAAATAACCCCAACAAAAGCATTCTTAGCAGTCCTAAAAGACATGTAAATGGCTGGTTGATCCACCTATCGGTAGAAAAAAAGTTGGCCCCAACTCCCTACAAACTGTAGTACTATTTCAGCAAAAGCTTGCTTTTCACAACATTACTGCATCTCTGGGGGGTTAGGCATCGCACAAGAATATCACCAAGAACAATATTGCCTAGGTTTTAATGCTTTCATTTTTCCTGTATAAACCTGTGAGATGTTCTAACAGTGTGCATCAGAAAAAACAACAAACAAACAAAAACCAATCCCCCCAAAAAACCAACCTTTGCCCATAACCTCTGCTCTCTGCTCTGCTGCAGATCTTGACCTATAGATCAACTTGACAAAAAAAAGTTCTCTCTGCTTTGGATCATACTAATTCCCTGATTGTGAAAAAAAAGATACACATGCAATCAACTAATTGCACATCTTAGTACTAAGCAGTAAAAAAGCCACTTTACAAAAGATTACACATGAATATTTCTACTGGGAGTGAAAAAGAATTGAGTTTTTCAAAGAACATTGGAGGTATATTTGGCATTTTTACAGTAAATTGCATCCAGTAATGATCCTTGAGGAGTAACTATGAATTCACTTTTACTTATCATCTGCGACAGCAGTGCTGCTCTGGTGAGGAACTGCCCCTGCAAGGGTGCCTCTGCTTCTCTTGACACTGGGAAGCAAATTGGAGAATCTTCTCTTGTTCTATCTAACAGCTATATTCTGAGTAACTAATTGGTTAGAAATCCCTACAGGGACTAAAAGTGCCAGTAAAAGAAACAAACAAAAAAAATTTTGCATTTAAGCCTGGGCCAAGATTAGGGGGAGATATGGAAAAAAAAATTAAATAAAGACAGTGATAAGATGGAAAAATAAAACTTATTTGAGGAATATTAGAGAGATAAAGTTCCCATTAGCAGCATTTCGGTAGAAACTACAAAAGAAGCAAATTCTGACAGTATCCTCTTCTCCCTTGCATACAAACAGCTAATGTTCCTATGGGAACCTGCAGTGGCTGAAACTGGGCATACCACAACCAGAACTGTAAAACACTGGGGGTGGAGTTTGCCAAATGCAGCAGTACAGGGCATGTGAAGATCCTAGGTTTTGATTGTCTGCTGGATTCACTTTACAATAGTCTTTTTCACCACTTCATCATTTCAGCGTGGAAAGCCTCTCGTGTCTGCAAAAGTTGAAGTGTGCAAATGGAAAGAACTCATGCTGGGGCAATGCCAGACTTATAAACTGAGTTGGGAATTGTCTTCAGCACAGCACAGAGTTACGTAGGTTTACTTACACATAGCACTCTGAGAAGCAGCTGAGTCAAGACATGTTGTCTCATAACTTCTCTCTTTTTCTATTCTAGGCACTGTGAATATTGTCCAAGCTACAACTAATATGGAAATTCAGAGTCTGGTATTCTTCTTCAGTGCCATTATCATATTTATAGCTTTTTCTAAAGCCTTGAGATTTGCCATCATGTAAAGGCAGGATGATTTTGATACTGCACACACTGACTTAAGTGCGATCACAAGAGTGGTCCTGATCTGATGTCTATCTATTGCTACTGCCTAGATCTTGAAAAAGGGATGCAGATTCCCAATAATATTTTCAGAAGCTATGTAGTTCCTAACTGTCAATGAAACACTGGGAATTAGAAATCTATTAGAAATCTATTCTAGAAATCTAGAAATCAAATTTTCATTCACTTTGGTGCTTCTCTACTTTCTGAACTCATGGACCTTTAAAATTTGGCCCCAAATCACAGACTATTTACCATGAAACAATGTGCATAAGACCTAAAACCATTTGCACTTCCCCACTGCTTTACATTCACAGTCTGGAAGCGCAGCCCATTTAGCCTAACTAAAATCTGTTACATCAATTCAGCTTTTAATTTGCAGTAGCTTTTATTTCCTTAGACATGGCAAACCACTGTTCATCTCCCGCTTGACCATTCAGTAACAAAATTTGTCAGCTTTGTTCTTATGTCATTACTTCCATCTTATTTGACCAGTTAATTCTAATTGCTCTCCCCGTAGAAGCCATTTATAATCCACTCCTCTGAAAAACGCCATCCAGAACTAAAACAAAAACAGGGCATTTGAACTTCCTACTGAGCCCCAGAGTCTGGAGCTGCTTCAGCTGCCATTTCAATGCTTCTAATCTCTTAAGTGTAATTGCTTTTATTATATCAGTATGGACCCAACTGGCTGCCGCTTTTTTTAACCTATTTCTTTCAACAATCACATTTAACCTCCGTCAGTAAGCACGGATTATTAGTCAGAAGCAAGGGCAAAGGCAGCACATTATGATGAGAACAGTAATGGGGAGAGCAAGAATAATCAGTTGCAGGGAGTGTTTTGAAAGTATTTTTCATCCTTTGCCTGGGAATGCAGCAGCCACTCACAGCCACGCCCCATTTCCGACGGGAAGGATTACAGTGACTCCTGGATTTTAAGAAAGGAGCTTCATATTTCTGATCTGATTCTAAGTCGAGATACTGGGAACTAATACGTAAATCATCATCACCCCCATCATCTGTGTGAGGGGGGCCTGTCCAAAGAGTGAGCACTCTTGCCTTACTGAGCAAGCAGAGAGGGAGATGACTGCTGTCACAGACGGCTCGTGGACTGTCTACAGGCAAGAATGCAACAAGTGTGAACAAACAGCAAGAAGAATCAGGAACCTGCTATATGCACACTTCACTGGTTCAGACTCACTGTGGAGGCTTTATTTCATAAATGTAGTGCAAGTTATTCTCCAAGACACCCTCGGTTTTCCTGCAGATACAAAACCCTTAGCTATCTACAGATTCTGACCCCATTCACTAAACATGACTGTTTTTATGAATAGCAAACCTCCTCCAGGCAGAATTCCCTTGTTACTAAAGTGGCATGGGAACAGCCTGCCTTGTCTTATGTTGTCTTCTCACTGTCACTAAGATGTGGAAAAATCTCCAGCAAAGAAGTCTCCCCAGCACTGTAGAACATAGCAACCCCACAGGCAGTTCAAGTGAGCCATCTGGAAATGATGGATAAGTGATAAAAAAGAACAGGCCTGCTTCAGTTTAAGAATCATTTACATTGATAAAATACAGCAGCAGGTTTAAGCTGACTTTCACTCTCTCATACCAGTTTGTGGTAGTCCTAAACCAAAATGCATTCATACAGGCAGTGATCCTGCTTTACCTACAACAGCTCGAAATAAACACACCCAAATTTGAGTTGCATGGGGCAATAGTTTCATGCAAGTCTCAGTAATGTTCCATTTACAGGCCAAGCCAGCAGAAGACTACTGTTGTCCACTACTAATCTGATTACCCCAAACCAAAAGGAAAAATAGTAAAAATTCTCTCCAATGTTGAGAAACAGTCTACAAGCTGAGAGGATGTTGAGAACTTTCTCCCCGGCACCAGTGGTGCTGAAAGAGTTTGATAAACCACTCTACATTTCTTTCTAACAGATGCAAGGTCAACAGAGATGCCATGATTATATTTCCATTTTTAAAGACAAAGTCACAGTTTGGTAGGGTGCTGGGGGCAGGATGGTTGTGGAGTATTTTAAAACCTCACTCTGTCCCATAAATCTGGACACAACCAAGATCACAGTGCCCAGACCAATGGCTTATATGCGGGATCAAATCTACTTTGAGGCACTAAATGAGGATTTTAAAAAACAGGTTATGGTGAGCTTGCAGTTCAGTCTGTTTCCTAGCAAATGGGGAGAGAGAAGAACGAGGCTGGGTAAAAATCTGTCCACAGAAGCATCAGGAAAAAGCATTTGTTACATCTGTGTTTGCCAGGTTTAGCTTAATTGGTTTATCACATGGTGCTGTTAGAAGGCTGATTGTCTTTTGTAAACTGTTAATGGAAAGCAAGTCTCACGTATTACTTCCCTCTATCAGTAGAGAACAGCTAGAGCTGGAAACTTTGCATAAAAATAAGTAGTTAGACCAACTGAAGAAGCATATTGACAGATCAACTAAACAGACTGTATGGCTGCAGGAGACGTATTAGGCAAAAGAATTTGAGCGTTGGAAATGTCTAGGGGCTAGCTTGGAAACGTGTATCCTTGCTGAGAATCTTCTACAAGACTGATTTTGGTTATTGGTCCTGAGAAGCACATATGAAATTCAGATTAAGTAAAAAAGGAAACTTATTTTACCAAATTTGAAGATTCCATGTCCAATCGTCCAAGCCAAACACTATACTTTTGATAAATGAAGGTTCAACACTGCCCTGACACATTATGCAGACTTATACCAAGTTGAGTTAGGCAGTAACTGCGTTAGACTGCATTAGGAGTCTTTGTTGAGGACACAAAGTGCTTTGATTTAGCATACCGTACATTTTTTTCCCTTAAAAAAAATCTCACATGCAGGTTTCTCCTTGTGAAGAAAAAAAAGAAAGCAAAAAAAGTGTCAGATGGTAGATCATATTGCTGTCACTTTCCTGGAAGCATCTCAGATTTTTTGGCAACAGGCACACTACAATGATATGGATAGAACTTAACCATACACAGTCTAGAGAATTATGCAAGCGGCATGTTATGCATTTACCCATAGAGAGAACTCGTACAGACGTTTGTTAGCAACAGTTAATGGGTTGAGTAGGTGTTGAAATCTCTTTGCCCAAACTGTATTGACTTTTCCACTTAAGTGGAAGTGTTAGCCAAATGAAAATCCTTTCGTATTGAAATGTTTTTGCTAAATAGCTTCCTTTCAGTAAGTCTCAAAACAAATACACATTTATTTTTTTAAATTCTGTAAAAATTTATGATAGGAAAAAATTTTCCAGGTAGATTTAGCATGTTGAAAAGAGAAAAAATGGTTTCCCTTAGTTCATATTGCCACTCTTTTAGAAGATTGTACAAGTGTGCTTTGCTGTTAAGCATCCTCTGTTAGCTATAGGAGGCTGGAGAAAAGAGAGATAAGGAGGTTTTAATTGAGAAGGAAATAGACTGGCTATCAGGGAACCTCATTCCCTCTTCCCTCAAACATTTACACTTCCTCTACTATGGTGGATTATAATGCATATGAACATGGTAACAAGAAGCTGTAATGGAAAACTACTTAATTATATTTGCCTCTTAGTAGATTAGGTCCGTAAAAACTGGAAGGCTGAATCAGGCAAGGTTCCATTGGGGTCTAATCTTGATCTAGAATTATCTAATAGTTTTATTAACCATACAAAAGATAGACACACACCCCCCCCAAAAAAAAAAAATCGGGTGACATCAGCTGGGAG
>NW_008795487.1:928824-935211 GCF_000699145.1 Aptenodytes forsteri | reverse complement strand
CCCCCCCAAAAAAAAAAAAAATCGGGTGACATGCAGCTGGGAGTGACTTTAAGCAGCTAAAGGACAGAATGAGAATTCAGAATGAACTTGAAAATTGGAGAATGTGCTGGAGGAAAACCAGATGAAATTTGATAGAACATATGTAAATTTCCAGATGTAGGTCACTGTCATCAGCTACACAAACAAGAAGGGTAAATGAAAAAATCCTTCTGCTTTATGTGACAGTGGTAAGGAAGGCCTCACCTAGAAAATTATTTTGAGACCTATTTTCAAGCATGAAACCAAGATAGGCATGGACTGTCAGAAAGTTCAAAGGGAACATAGAGTAGGATCACAGAAACCGAAGATCTAAAATTTATTAGGACAGACTGAATGAGCTTTGGAATGAGATAAGAGATGTTAATTTGAAGAATAAGAAACTCAGAAAACCTTATAGTCTTCAAGTATATAAAAGGCTGGTGCAATCTGCTCTCCACATTTACAATGCCCAAGGCAGCAAGGGATATTTGAATTCCTAAGAGTATGGGGTATGAAGCACTGGAATGCAGAGAGGCTGGAGAATCTCCGTCCTTCCATGTTTAATAACTGATAAAACAAGTATTGATATGGTGAGCGGGAAGATGGACTAGATCTCTGATTTCCAGCCTTACTGGATCTCTGATTTGGTGCTGCATGGGCTAGCACTGAAGGGGAGGTTTACCAGCCTGTTGAGCTTAGGAGACAAGCATAATGACAAAGGAAATCTATAGGGAAATTAACAGTTCTCACAAAAAGCCTCCTACTCCACATAGCTACATATATGGCCTTCAACAGCACTGACATTGTCTTCCTGCATGCAGTTCTGCACTCACAACTATTAAACAACATCTCCCAAAATCTTCCTGGCCAGCATTAACTACTTAGACTACACACAAATGCACCATATTTTCTAAATGCATTTGATTTTTTGAGGTGAAAGCCAAGATCGACAACTGAGGTGTCCTTGAGGCAAAATTCTCCCACATGGAGGCAACTCTTCCCATCTCCATTTTCTGAACCTTACAATTGTTTTGCTGTCCATTCTGCAGTTCAAAAACAGATTATCAAATGGAGATGGCAAGAGGGTAGGCCGAATACAATTTCTAGGACAGGTATGGTAGCATTTAGTTTCTTAACTCATCCTTGCTATGATGCTTCCAGGTTGCCATAACAGCTCCTTGCAGTCTGGTGAGATGGATGAGGAAGCACAATCAGACTGGAACAATTTCAACAAACTGGAAAAACAGAGGAGAGTAGCTTGTCCTCATACAGGGAGACAGTTTAAGAGATGGGATTAACATCACTTCAAAATTACTGACCATTATCTCCCATTAAAGCCAGTTTCCGTACCAAAATTTTCCATTTCTATCTGCACTCAGGTCTGTTTTCGCTTGTATACTAAAGAATTCAAAGCATGCAGATTGTACTTAAATAATTTAACCTTCATTACTTGTCAAACCAGATTCACTATCCCAGTCTGAAGTAGCTGCATTGCTCCAATACCGCATAAAGAGGCAGAAACACAAAGGAGAGAAATAATAAGTGTCTTCTACTGGTTGCTGGTTGTTTCCTGTTTTTGCTTTTTATTGTTATTATTTTATAGATGGTATTCCCAAGCACATTTTTCAAAAAGAGTTAAGACCTGTATTTTTCCCCCAAAATACAGGGAACTGGGGGACTGTTCCCAGTCTGGGACTGGGAACTATTTTATTTTTAAAGGACTTCATAAAAAGCAGCTATGTGTCACTCAGGAGTATGTTTGTCTACTGCTTGTTCCTCACCTAAAATAATATTCCCCTTTTTTATGTTTTGACTTCGTAACAATTTACTCACCTTGCTAGTACAATTAAGTGATGGCATCTTAAAAAATAAAATAAAACATTGACAGCAACAGTCTCTAAGAACCAATGAGCGTGAATGGCAACAGCATTTCATGAAAGAGAGAAAGTGATACAACATATGTAAAAATAGATCATACAAGAACAGTCCTGCAACGTAGCAGTCATTTATATTCAGCAGATCTTTAAGGTGATTCCACCGGAAGAAAAAGTATCTTCTTGGGCCCTCTTGCTGACTATTTTTTTCCTGACTAATTCACTCCACACTAGCAGAACCTTTACACTTCCAAACTCAGCAAGAGGGATTGCTTCATGATTGATGGAAGCTCTTTCCTGGTTTCATTCAGGTAACACATGATCTCTGTCTTGGGTGCTTGGACAAAAAAATTAAACCCCTATTTTAGTTCATTCCATATACATTCTTATAAAAGCACTACATTTTTCATGCTTTTAAAGGTTAAGTAATATAAGGAGATTTCTTTCGACAACATATGCTTTATCTGCCCATCAAAAATGTTAAGCACACTCAGTACTGGCAAAACCTTCAGACTTTTTTCCCCTCTGCTTTCCCATTCTGATCTAAAAACAAGCAGAAAACCCACAAGCTAGCTGCCATTTGTAAATATTTAATAAATACTGTAGGAGAAGGTTCCAAGAATAATTACTTCAGATTATATTTTGCTACACCATAGATATATTCATTGGTTGCAGCACTGAATGACAAACTATTATAAAAGCAAGCCTAAAGCACTGAATGTTTACGCTTGGATGTGATTTGCATGAAGAACAAACACGTTTTACAAGTAATGCAAACAAACTTCTTAGCAGCAAGATAAGCTACAAACAGAACAATCTGAGGACCCGCGAGCAGCACAAATGACTTTGGGTTACAGCTTTTCAGACTCTTGCCAAACTTTACACTGAAACCAATTATTGCTCTTATAATGTCTTCCTAAATTGTAAGAGTTGTTCTACTGATTTCAATTGGAGTCAAGTCAGCATTAGAGCAGCATAGCAACAATTTAAAAAAAAGTCTCTCTTGGAAAAATCTATCAGGACTGAAAACTTTGAACATAAAGCACCTTTCACTCAAGAATCCTACTGCATTCAGAATTGCTGGGGCCCTTTTCTTCCCCTGGGACACTGGTGTATTCACCCTGACCTCACTTTCGGTAGATAAATGCCATGGAATCCTTATGGAAAATAATTTTTATAGATTCATGGACAAAACCAAAAAAGGCGAGGAGACCTGAAGCCCCATTCAAGTCTCAAAGGTGAAGAGACTTGAGCCCCAAGTGGATGGGCCTTTGAGCAACCTGATCTAGTGAAAGGTGTCCCTGCCCACGGCAGCGGAGTTGGGCTAAGTGATCTTTGAAAGTCCCTTCCAACCCAACCCATTCTGTGATTCTATGAGAGAAAGAAAATCTCCAGAAAGGAAATAACATCTTAGCCAAGATGAAGAGTGGTAGTCTGGGATCTGCTGGAATCAAGCACATAACTAAAGAAGAAAAACATTCAAAGCAAATTATTCTATTAAAAATAAGCAGATCAAAGGAACTTTTCCAGTATCTACTGTATTCTGGTAATAAAACTATAGATACCAACTCATCTGTACGTAGAAGTGACAACTGCAAATGTGAATCAATTTTATTTTCATGGAAGAGCTACAACTCAGCTTTGTTTTGTGCCTACTGCAAATTACTGTTCTAAATCCTGGTAGAGAGGTTCAGAGACCAGAGTTTTCCTGTATCTTCTCAGTTGGTTAATCTTCCCACATCCCCCCTGTAAAAGCCATCAGACCCTGGAAGGGTCTTGCCACAAGCCTTACTTCTAACCTTTTCAGTTACTAGACAAAGGGAACAAGAAGGTGGCTTCCTGATCTCCAACAGTACAGTAAACTCAGACTTTTGTTTCCCATTAGTTCACTCCTGTTTCTAAGTTAATACCTGAAATGAAGTATTTTGGATTTGACTAAATGAAGCTTTTTTTGTTCAACAGAACATAAAACTCTGGGCTTTTGTTTTATTAAAAGAAAAATCATTGAATTTTGTTAATATCTGCAGCAATCTTTCCATTTCACCCAATTTGGAAGCTAAACTGCGTCAATTACTCACATTCCCAACGGGCAAATGCAGCCTAGTTATCAATGTTTCTTAAAAAGCTGACAAACTACCTCTACCAATTAATTAGCACACAGTTTCCATTAAAATGGGTGGACTTGTCATTAAGTCATTAAATTCCTTGGCTACTCACAGTGATTAAAATCCACATCCCCAAAGCCTAGCAGGATATTGCCTGTGTACATCAAGGTGCTATTGCATGAATGACAAGCAATAAAAATAATTTACAGAAGTCTGCCTTTAATCGACCATGCTGCCAGCTTCCCTTTCAAGTGATTGGAGGGACAAGTTACCAATTTAAATTAAAATCTCATGTATCATTACAAGAACAGCAGAAATTGATTGCAACATCTCTTGATTACAATCCTGGGAGGATTAGAAGGTTTTGAAGTTTCATAATTAAAAAATGGTATGTCTACACATTTGTCAATCTACCACAATATCAGAACTCCTACTAGGAACCTATGAAGGATTTTTCTTAACAGGATCATACACCTAGATCCAGAAAGAGAGTATTTTAATCAGAAAAAAAAAATTAAAAACAATTTTTAATATTAGTTTTAAAATAATTCCAAATTAAAAAAACAAAAAGCACAAGATTATTAATGCTTTTCCATGACCAGTTTTTAACTGAGTAGAGTTATAAGATGCACTTTTATTTTCATAACACAATTAAAGCCCATTTTTAACTTTTAATAACCTCAATACTTCTCCCACTTTTGTGCCATGTTTTATTATTTTCTTTGTATGCCCCTGTTATGGCTGAACTAATCACGCTGTCCTATGCAGAGGACTGTGATAAAAGTTAATGAATAAACACCTACTGTGCAGAGCTGATTACTAGTAGCGCTAGCTCACAGTAAGAGCACTTTGAGGGAGGAACAGCCTTTATTTGCCTCTCCTTGCTGAAAGCCAGTAGCACCACACTGCAAGTCATCATATTCAGCTGCAGGCAAGTTGGTGGAGCAGGAGAGTCTGAAAGAACCCGACTTCCCTCCAACATAAATTTCTTTGTGCGCTCAAGTGCAGCTTGAGCGTCTTTTTGACGATCATAGCAACTGATAGAGATTTTAATTTGCTATGGGCATTTTGATCCCATTTCACATTTCATGGGAAGAAAGGGAGAAGCATCCCTATGTTTCTAATGCATCAGAAATAGGGTGTCCCCACAGACACGCACAGGACCCACAGGTCAAGCATCATACGGGGTTTCACAAGCTCTTTCTTCGTGCAGTAAAGGGCAGACTGCTGGGTCATGTCAGCTACCCAGACAGTTTTCATCAGCAATAACAAGCACTGTTCCTGACCTGAAGAGCAAAACCATCCCTCAGTGACAGATTCCCTCTCTTCTACCAGCAGAGCAAGGATCTGTGACTTCAGATGTAATGATGCCTTAGAAGTTGTGTGTTCGTCTCTTAAGCACTGTTCAGCTGCTACATTCTCACATTTTTTCTGCTGCTATAATGACAAAATTCAGGAGGATTCTGCTAAAAAACAGACAGGTTTTTTTGAACTCCGTAATGTCCTAGGACCAGTAAACCTGAAATTATGATACATGGAGAAATAAGCATATTTTTGCCATGGCATGACTGCATTGCAGCAAGTGTCCAAGTATGTAAGTCTAACACATGCAGGTAAATGACAAACTATATGAGGACTATAATGGAGGATAGACATGTAGGTAAAGATTAGGAAAGGTGTATCTGGAACTTAAACAGTTAAGAGAGGTAAGAAACCTCTCTCATATTACATTCCAGTATGCCAGAAGACTGTCAGAGGATCACGAAAAGCCCTAACCAAACCAAAAAACAAAAGCAGTGTAATTCTGTCGCAATTGGTACATTCAGTATTGACTTTCAGCAATAAAAGAAAGCATCTAAAAGTTTTATTCTGGATCATAAGGGCACTGACATTGAATGTCTGTTTAATGGCCAAAGCTGTAGTTCTGGAACATTGTCTTCTTGCAAACATCCATTTAGGGGGAGAGGAAAAATAAATAAACAAAGCACAGCTTCTGGAGGTCAAAAAACCAAGTCAGCCTATTTCAAGAGCTTCAACTACCAAAGCTCCTAAAACCATATTTATTCCTTAAACCGTTTTCCTTCAGTTTTAGCTATCATTGATGCTGCTGGATACATCACCTACTAATACTAAATGCAAATGTTCCAAAGCTACAATTACACCTAGCGAGAAGCTGCAGTTTGGAGGAAAACTTTTTAACTAGCAAGCATGAAAAGTCAGCATTGATCAAAATACAATTAAATGTATTATGCAGGAACATTTCCAAATTAAAGCAGGACTTTCTTAGTTTTCTCGATAAACAGGCTGAACAGTTTTCAAAGCTTCTGTAGTTTCCAATCCTAGATCTGCATTTTGAGCTTCAAACTGTTGTGGTCTAACCCTGCAGGAAG
>NW_008795487.1:868297-928510 GCF_000699145.1 Aptenodytes forsteri | reverse complement strand
CCTCCCGGCTTCTTGTGCACCTCCAGCCTTCTCAGTCGGTAGAGCATGGGAAGCTGAAAAGTCCTTGACTAGTGTAAGCATTACCTAGCAACAACTAAAACATTGGTGTGTTATCGACATTATTCTCATGTTAAATCCAAAACACAGCACTGTACCAGCTACTAGGAAGAAAATTAACTCTATCCCAGCTGAAATCAGGACAAAACCCAACTCTATTTCAAATCCAATTTCTTCTTGCTTATTATAGGTTTCTATCTGGCAATGCATTTGTTCTTGCTCCTGAACATTTGTCACAGATACTCAGTTTAGTCTCGTGGTGAACCAAACAGGACTTAAAACTACAGCAATGAAGAACAGCAGTTGGCAAAACTTGCTGGAAAGTTGTCCTCCATTAAACATGTTTGAGTGACACTAGTAGATCTCATACTGGGAGTGAAAAATAAGAACTACCCCTTTCCACTCCCTTCGAAACACATTGTTTCTTTTTATTTTATGTGAACTTGTGGCAAGAAAAGGAAGTCCAAAGAATTCTTTTAGATAGACATATCGATCAGAAAAAGGAGGCACTGAAACTGAAATGATAGGACAAAATCCTTGCTAAGAGTATTATT
Source organism: Aptenodytes forsteri (assembly GCF_000699145.1). Lineage (NCBI taxonomy): Eukaryota > Metazoa > Chordata > Aves > Sphenisciformes > Spheniscidae > Aptenodytes > Aptenodytes forsteri. Next base: position 927,899 of record NW_008795487.1, on the reverse strand, counting down.
TAAATACTCAGTCAGAAATGGGCTGGGGTAGGAGGGGTCGGATTTGTTTTGTTTTGTTTTGTTTTGTTTTACCAGATAAACAAAGTGGTCAATACTTTTTCTCTGTGGGAAAAAAATGAGTCCTTTTTTTATGTCAGAGGCTAGATAAAACATTTGTAAAGCTTAATGGATGTTTTTATAATCATTTTAAATTCTTTCTTTGAGCTTCTTTTCAGCTACTTAGAATCTGAAGGTTAGAAAAATTTGAAGCTCATATTCCAAACATGGAAAGACTTCATTGCTATAATTACTAGCAATTATCTTGGATTTTGTATTGCAGATTGTTGTCAGCTGGAAAGCCAAAAGTACTTAAAATCTTTAATTTAATGAAAAAGCTTTTTTAACTGAAAATGGTATTTCAGAAATTATTTGGATCAGTTTAGTTACTATCCTACCATCTCAATTTCTGTTATGTATAGAAAGAAGAGCATATACTTTCACACAGGAAGAGACAGAGCCTAAGATTTACACAGAGAAAAAAAAAACCTACAAAAATTTTCTCAACATATTTCTATTGACCACCTTTAGAAATGTCACTACTGTGAAAATGTGCACAAGTGTTTAAATAAGTGCATGTCTTCAAACTCTGTAAGTTCAGGAGGTTTCCCTCAGTGACATGGTGTAGTTGTCAGTATCACTGTGCAAGGAAGTCTGTTCATAGCCAGCTTAATGTCACACAAAATTAACTTGCCAATCCCCTTGGATATGCCACTGAAAAAATCCAATACACTGATTATGTTTCCCATTATGAACACAGGATTGTACTGACAAATTCTTACATCTCAGTTTCTCAAATTTTACTGTTGTGTTTGAATAATAGTCTGTTACATGCTATTTGCCACGCTCTTAAAGCACAGCAAATCTTACAATATACCCTAGCAGAAATGGAACAGAAAATACCACTTAAACCTAAAGATTAAAAGTAACATCTCCTTCACACAATAAAATTTTGAGCTAATACATTTAGCCTATACCCAATTTGCACTGAATATGGCAAATACCTGGCAACTAGCCTCTGGCTGGCAACTAGCCCTAAAAATCATTTACTGAAAAAAACTCTACCATATTTCATGTGGAGACTTGTGCTGATGAGCAGACTGGGGCACCACTGGCATTTGAAGATGTGGTTTTTCACCAAAGCACTAGAGTGTTCCGTGACTGTCTTGCCACAGTAGGTTTCCAAACCTGTCAAGAAGTTTAGGATAAAGACTGAACTGGAAGGAGAAAAGGGAGGAAGTGAGAGGCATTTTTATGGACTGCGCTGAATTTTCTGTAAAATGAATGGGAAATCCTGCAAAATTAATGTCAAACTTTTGAGGTGCCACCACATTTCGCTCTTTAAATTTGCAGGCAAACACAATGAAACACAGCCTTTCACATATTTGGCACATGCACAGTTAAAAATCTTTGCAGAAGTGTGAAAGTAATCACTGTACTACAAGCAGCACAAGAATGGCTTCAGTTTAGGCAAAGGAACAGAACCTGTGGGTCATTCCTTGCCTCAGTTTCTCTCATGTTCTTTTGGAGCACGTTAAGATATAGTTGACATGTTTCCATCGGTCAAGGTCTCCTTCTTTGGTCTCTTTCCTGCTAATGGCTTCTTTTCCGGAACAAGGAGTCTCTCTCATCTCTTCCTTATCCTCCACTTCAGCCAAACTGTCACCCAATTTCCTTTAACAGTGATTGTTATCATAGTCAAAACGCCCAAAAATGGGCTGTGCAACCTCTTCACCTCTCTGTTCTTTGGCTTGGGTCTTGGTAGAGGGAAACTATTGGTTGCCTGATAATAAATTCAAGCAGGATGTAAATTTGGGAGCTTGGGAATGCTTCCAAGCTTCTGGGTCTGGGCATATATCCTACCTGCACCCACAGTAGGGCAGGACTCAAGCAAATAATAGTCTTTTGCCTAAATCCTGGTGTCTTTCAAAAGGAAACCCATCCACACAGGATGAGTAGGAGTCATAACTTGCATTGACCAGGTCTTTACAGCGCGTAGTCACAGCTTGGCTTAGAAACCACCTCAGCTGAACACATGGTGTCCCAGTTCAGACACCCTCATTGCCTTTAGAGAGCGAAGTCATTAAGAATTAACTTCTCTGACAAGTTCTCTATCTTCTTTCCGACAGGGTAGATGGTATGTGACAAATTCTGTGTTGGTTAGTGGCTGAATAACAGAATATTAAAAAAATTCAACAGTTTCACATCCTTAACTGCACTGAATAAATTAGGCAGAACCCCCTCTCCCAATTCATCACAGGGTTGGATGATCTCTTTTAGCCAGAATCCCCAGCTTCTACAAAGAAAATATGCAGTTAGCTGGCAAATTTTCTTCTCCCAAGCCTGTACTCACATGTAGCTGTAAGCCATCAGAAATAGCTGCCAGACCATGAAAAGATGAGGATTAACCCTCTATGAAATGTTAGTTATAGCAGGCAAACCATTAACTATGGGTGAATTACTGATTCTCCAGTGGTTTCTCTGTGACATTCCACATTCAAACTTTCCTAAATTTCCCTGAATAAAGGTCCTTTTTTTTTTTTAAACAATAATTTATTGTCCTCAGTTTATCTTTTCTCCATTTTAATATTCATTGCTCTATTTTGACAGGATTATTTGCCTGCTGATGAGGACTAGGCTGATCAGACAGACTCTCTTGTTCCTTAGACTTTACCGGTATGTATCATCACTGTCCTAGAAAGTCATGAGTCATGGATTGCTAGAAGCATTGTTTAAGTAAGACATGGAAAAAAAACCCACTATACTACTCATTACACAAAAATATTAATAAATGTGGCCTATAAATAATGCTAAATTGTTGGTCAGATGCTTGGCTGGGAACTGTTCCTACTTATTATTCCTCATTATTTAAACAGAATGTAAAAAAAAAAAAAAAGCTATTCTGAAATTTGTGGTTAAAGCAGGAACCTGTTCAGTAGATGCCACAGTCACTAAGAATTTGTATTTGAAGAGTTAATCTGAAACCGCAGTACCACTCTATCAAGTATGAAAACCGAGTTTCATTCAGTGAAGGCAACAATTTAAAAAACCCCAGTAAAGTCTGATGTTTTCCCTTCTTTAAAATGCTCAAACAATCTTTTCCAGTGCCAATATTTTTTACATCACATTCCTATCAGAATTTTTTTCTATTAGGAAAAAAGGAAGAATATAGCAAGTGTTTGATAAAATTGTAAATTCTTCATGGGAATTGTCCCTAACAACATTGCTTCATCTAGCTGTAGCCCATTGGCTGAGATTTTAACCGGTCTCAGACAGTTTAAAGTCTGAAATTGATCAATAAGTGGTGTCCTTCATGCACCAGCAAGAAATATAATCCTACAGTAGTTTTACTTCTGTGCACTATTATTCCTCATCCTTTCCCTCTTTTGCCCCTGGGAAGATATTGACTCACTGCTAATATTCCATCAGTAAACTGCTATTAAGCCCTGTGAGGCTAGAGTCAGAAAAGTGAGGGCCTTGAGTCCTTCCAGACTTGAAAGAGTATATGATCAGACTCCTGCTCTCACTGTCATATGCATCTTGTAGCTCAAATCAAGAGTTATACCCACCAAATGCAATGTGAAATAACAATATCTGAAAGAAAAGTTGATATTCCTCTAGGAATTAAAAATAAGTATCAGTCCAATCCTAATCTAATAAATGGATTTCCAAGAAATGTTATGAGCTAAAGAAAAATAAGTGTCTGGGAAAACAATACTTTGAAAACAGCTCTATGTATTATATTACACATTTATATTTCTGACATACTTTCATGCTCTAATATACAGAATTTCATTTTGGAGGTGCAATCCTTTTCAATGCCTTGATTTCAAATTCAAACAAGAAAACATTTTTAGTACATCAATATTTAATTAAAATCTTGTGTGCTTGCACATTTTTTTTTTAAGGGAAAGAAACCAGAGCTATTTGTCTCAGTCTTTTAAAGCACCGCTGGCTTTAATCAATGAAGTTTTCAGGCTTTTTGATGTCACAGCCATAAGCTAGACATTTCAGAGCCAAATTACGGCTATTGGTCATTTTTGCAAGAGAATTCCAATAATTACCAGTACTTAACCCTCAAAATCAAATATGAGTAATTAATCTGCTGGCAGACTACTAGCCTATGGCATAGACTTCCATTTTCATCAGACACCATTTACATGCATTTACCTCTAACAGTAACAGAAAAGGAAAAACTTTATTAAAAAAAAAAGCAATACATCTTTCTCCAATCTTCTAAGGAATTAAATCTCTCAGAACCACTTTGACTTTCCTGGACACTGACAATGTTTGCTAGCAATCCTACAAATAAAGTGAATATAAATCCTGCAAATAGCTAACAGGTGTTATTATTCAGCACAAGGAGCTTTCCAAAATGAAATTTGTGTCAATCACTTTCTGACTGTCAGTTTCGCTAAGGTTTTGTGATTACCATAGGGGTCTTTGGGGAGAGTTACATGGGATGATAAGTGATTGACAACTGGCTGCATGTATGGGCGTTTTCCAAGGGATCTATACTCCATCATTTCACTCCAAATGAATGCTTAATAGGTGCAAATAAGCATGAGAGAATGCCTTATTACTCTATGACCTGCCTCCTAATGAGATGATTTCAAATTGAGGAAATTCAAACCAGAGAAAACAGAATGCGAAGATTAAAGACGAAAGACAATAGTGAAAAACTGAGCTGACAAAACAAGAGTGAGATAATCCAGTTTTACCCTTGCAATCAATAGAAAAGTCTACAGGCTATATTTTTAGACAGTCTTTTTCGCAGGTGGCACTTCAGCCAGAAAGTAGAGAAAGTACAGGGAGTCAAGGTATAATAGTCCCAGGTTTAACAAGATTTAGGCTCTCTGAAAAGAAAAATAGGAAGCAATTTAGTAACAGTCAGTGTCTCGCAAGGCTAGAAGTCTTGGTAATCAAAGAACGTAAGAGAAAAACAGACTCTTGCTCACATGGAAATTAACAGCTCAATCAAACTTAAACTGGGTTTAACTAGTATGTACTGTAATTGGTATTTCCCATTATAGTGCTTAGAGAATGGCACATAACACTGCCTTTACACACGATGTAAATAAGTGTGTTGTAGATACGCACACAGCATTAAATACAGTCACAAAGTCCACTGGTGCTAATGGAAAACAGCCTCGATTTAATCTTAATTCTCTCTGTTAGAGATTTTTGACAGTGTGAAGATTTCTGGAAAAGGCACAAACAAGGCAGTATGAAGTATGAACCTGGATTATGTTCTCTTTACACTTCATAATTACTTAGTACTAATTCTATAGCAAAAGGTCTAGAAGTTGCTTTTAATCCTTTTTTTCTTTACATTAGCAGTAAACCTTTTCTCTCATATAGCATCAAGGTAGAGTGACCTGGATTGTCAAATCAAGAGTTATACCCACCAAATGCAATGTGAAATAATAATATCTGAAAGAAAAGTTGATATTCCTCTAGGAATTAAAAATAAGTATCAGTCCAATCCTAATCTAATAAATGGATTTCCAAGAAATGTTATGAGCTAAAGAAAAATAAGTGTCTGGGAAAACAATACTTTGAAAACAGCTCTATGTATTATATTACACATTTATATTTCTGACATACTTTCATGCTCTAATATACAGAATTTCATTTTGGAGGTGCAATCCTTTTCAATGCCTTGATTTCAAATTCAAACAAGAAAACATTTTTAGTACATCAATATTTAATTAAAATCTTGTGTGCTTGCACATTTTTTTTTTAAGGGAAAGAAACCAGAGCTATTTGTCTCAGTCTTTTAAAGCACCGCTGGCTTTAATCAATGAAGTTTTCAGGCTTTTTGATGTCACAGCCATAAGCTAGACATTTCAGAGCCAAATTACGGCTATTGGTCATTTTTGCAAGAGAATTCCAATAATTACCAGTACTTAACCCTCAAAATCAAATATGAGTAATTAATCTGCTGGCAGACTACTAGCCTATGGCATAGACTTCCATTTTCATCAGACACCATTTACATGCATTTACCTCTAACAGTAACAGAAAAGGAAAAACTTTATTAAAAAAAAAAGCAATACATCTTTCTCCAATCTTCTAAGGAATTAAATCTCTCAGAACCACTTTGACTTTCCTGGACACTGACAATGTTTGCTAGCAATCCTACAAATAAAGTGAATATAAATCCTGCAAATAGCTAACAGGTGTTATTATTCAGCACAAGGAGCTTTCCAAAATGAAATTTGTGTCAATCACTTTCTGACTGTCAGTTTCGCTAAGGTTTTGTGATTACCATAGGGGTCTTTGGGGAGAGTTACATGGGATGATAAGTGATTGACAACTGGCTGCATGTATGGGCGTTTTCCAAGGGATCTATACTCCATCATTTAACTCCAAATGAATGCTTAATAGGTGCAAATAAGCATGAGAGAATGCCTTATTACTCTATGACCTGCCTCCTAATGAGATGATTTCAAATTGAGGAAATTCAAACCAGAGAAAACAGAATGCGAAGATTAAAGACGAAAGACAATAGTGAAAAACTGAGCTGACAAAACAAGAGTGAGATAATCCAGTTTTACCCTTGCAATCAATAGAAAAGTCTACAGGCTATATTTTTAGACAGTCTTTTTCGCAGGTGGCACTTCAGCCAGAAAGTAGAGAAAGTACAGGGAGTCAAGGTATAATAGTCCCAGGTTTAACAAGATTTAGGCTCTCTGAAAAGAAAAATAGGAAGCAATTTAGTAACAGTCAGTGTCTCGCAAGGCTAGAAGTCTTGGTAATCAAAGAACGTAAGAGAAAAACAGACTCTTGCTCACATGGAAATTAACAGCTCAATCAAACTTAAACTGGGTTTAACTAGTATGTACTGTAATTGGTATTTCCCATTATAGTGCTTAGAGAATGGCACATAACACTGCCTTTACACACGATGTAAATAAGTGTGTTGTAGATACGCACACAGCATTAAATACAGTCACAAAGTCCACTGGTGCTAATGGAAAACAGCCTCGATTTAATCTTAATTCTCTCTGTTAGAGATTTTTGACAGTGTGAAGATTTCTGGAAAAGGCACAAACAAGGCAGTATGAAGTATGAACCTGGATTATGTTCTCTTTACACTTCATAATTACTTAGTACTAATTCTATAGCAAAAGGTCTAGAAGTTGCTTTTAATCCTTTTTTTCTTTACATTAGCAGTAAACCTTTTCTCTCATATAGCATCAAGGTAGAGTGACCTGGATTGCCTAGTGGACATGCAGAAGCACCTATCACCAAAGGAGGAATGTTCCTGGCAAACACAGAACAATACTACTCCTGACAGAAACAGGTGTCCAAGTGCCTCCTGATATCCTCAGTACCGTAGTAATAAGTCTCTGCAAGGCCCTCATTTGCCAAGATTTCCTCTCATCATCCTAATTCTCTGATGCTACGTGTTCCCAGGGGAAAAAAAATGGAGAAAGTGGAGGGAGTATTTCGAGCCTTATGGACAAAAAAGTGACAACATAAGAGGTGGTGGGCATCATGGCAAAGAACCTGTGCCCTCGCTCAAACTTTGATCTACAGTATTTTCTTGGCAGGACCAAAAGACAGTCTAGCCTAGAGTTTTCAGTATGTTTCCTAAAACAATTCTAAATTTGTATCAAACTTCAACAAGACAAGTCTTCTCTGGCATGCTAGTTTTCATGGCACTAAGAGCAATTAGCATCTGTTAAAGGGCATTTTCCAGGCATTTTATTGAGATTGCAATAAAAACATATAGTGAGTATTGCCAGAGCCCAAATTCTCCCTTCATGGTGATATCACATCCACAAGAGAGAAGAAGAGGCAGAAGGCTGCCTTTCTCACTTGGTAGCCCCAGACAATGACTGTCATAATAAGCAGAAAGTAAAATGAAACAAGCCACGCCATTTGTATTCTTGAATTAATTTTCAGTCTCAACACCACACTTGGAGTGTTCTGTGTGTCTCATCTCACTGTTGATTGTTAAGCCCACAAAAAAACCCCAACCTATTTATTCTATTCAATCAAGCCCTCAGTGGTGAAAAAGTTATATTATCTAAATATTTGACCTGCAAGACAGCAGTCATGGCATGACACCCTGAAGGCCGTCCTCACCAACCCATGCCTTCGATGGATAGCAGTACACTCACCATGCAAAATGTTTGGTTGGATACATCAAAAGTTACCAAGGTGAAAAAACACTCGGCTGGAACACTGGCTTGCAATATCCCTGGAAAAAGTGAGTATTTCTCTTTGTTATAAAAGAAAAACATTACAGATGCACAAATATCCTTATTACAGACAGCAATGGGAAAGAATGTAGAAGCAGTGTATGTCACTCAAAGCTCAGGAGATCAAAGTTATGTAGTAAAATGCTTCTGTGGTTGGCAGCACTGTAACAGAAACAGGGCTGTCAGAGCTGAACCTAATATCTTCAAGAGCCTTTTAGGAGAGGTCGATGAATAAGGAAAAAAGTGAAAAGCCCACTTCTGTTTGTGGAGGAAACCATCCATCATTTGCACTGCAAAATTCTTAAGTAACCTTTTTAGAAAGACCCAGACACAGCTGTGTTTATGCTTTCAGATACATACTTATATTCATCTGATTGTAACAGTAGTAGGTAATTTTACAAATTAATTAATTAAATGTGTTCTGTAGGAGTCTGCTGTCTCATGATACTTTTTTATATCCTTGGTAGAAAGAAAACAATGCAGACATTAGTGTAAAACCTTGCTTATTATTCATAATACTCTCTTCTCTGGACTCCTAGGTAACGAGTGCAAAAATACATCAGAAGCATCCTAGTGAAAAGAAATTCTAATGCATCCTAAGTCTAAACATTACCATCATTTTGAGAGACATTTCCAAATGTCAGAGAGCAAATTACATTTGATGTCAAGCCAAAGCATTTCAGTGTAGAAGCATCACTTTAGGCTTATATTAATAGAACAATCTATTTTAAGAAAGAAACACTACTCTCATTTTACATGGTCTCCCTTGGAGTTTCAGGAATTCAGCTTGGATTTCTCATCATGTTTTCAGTCTAGCTCTTTTAGATTTATAGTTTTCCAGCGATCTATATGGCCATAGATTGTGCTTTTGATTTCAATTAGATAACTTCATTATTTACTGATGTTTCCATTCATGGTCTTTCAGAGTACTTCTAAATGTTTAAGGTTAAGCAAATTCCAATCTGTTATCTTATAATTAAACATTAATTCAAACATGAAGGTACTATTGTTCATCTCAAACCATAGCATCATTGCTTCTGGCTTACACAAACAAGTCTGCATAAGTTAAAAAGCTTACTAGCCAAGATTTAGAGATGGCAACATATTTAGTATCATGCTCATTTGAAGTATCTTTTATCCTTGAAAAGCATCCAAAGCTTTTCATATTTTATGCCTTAAAGCATTTAGGCCATCTTTTCAGAATGAAAGAAGCTCTTTTCAAAGAGATTACTGAGACTATTAAGTGATTGCTTGTAGCTGCAAGTTCTACTTACAAGAATAATCCTCCTTTACTTCCACTGCATTCTGCAGCAACAGTAGTAGACAGGGGTGAATTTCTTTCAGCTGCCTGAGAATTTTAGCACCTATATGCCTCTTAGTCAATGAAAAAAGAGATAGGTTAGCATAAACTGTTCCTTGCAAATACTTAAGACAGGTGTCTAAAATGGATACCTTGAGAGAAATTCATCTTCTCTCTCAATTGGCTCTACAAAGAATCTAGATGATTAGCTTAGATCAAACATCTAGAGGGTTTATAAATGGCTTGGATCTGATGAGAGGCATGCCACCCAAGCGGCTTCCTCTTCTATGATAACAGTAAATCCCGCAGGTCTCCAAGGTAATTAAACCATGGAGAGATGTTAACGTAAATTAACACCATTAGCAGTTATCCAGAGCCGCTCAAACAATGACAAAAGTTAGAATTAAAATGTTATGAAGAGAGTCTTAGAGTATAACAAGCAATATCTGGGACCTACAAGCATAATTATGGGCAGTTGATCAATGCTCTTTGGATGTAGGAAACTGTTCGCATGTGGACTATAAAGTTTGAATTTCTGATAACTAATTAAACAGGATTTACAAACTTATGTATTCACCTCAGATTTGTAGTGCTGGAATACCTGTTCTCCCATGGCCCCTTCACTCTTTTCGCTTCCCTAGGTTAAATGGCCAGTTACTAGAGCAATGTCAGATCTGTGTACTTTCATCATGCCGCTGATTCTGGAGACATGATGGCTATAAGGCAGAAGTCATGGCACCAGCACAGCCCTATCCTGGGCTTGTTTTTCCTGGGTCCTTCACGTCACAATAGTGCAGGCTGAGCTCTTCTTGTAGCTCCTGTTTTTGTCCTTCATCTCACTTGCTTAAAGAAATTATTTAGGTAGCTTGTTAACAAAAAGGTATTTAATAACATCTTCTGTTATGACTTTCTTTGTTTAGGTACATGTATCCATTCTAGGAACTCTTTGTTATTTATTTGACCCATTTTGCCTTTGAATATTTATGCACACACCTGCACTGAAAGCTACCCAATTTTGCATTGATGGATTTATTCTTCCAGGACTCTCAACTTATGGAGGACACTCAAGAAGTTGATCTAAAGGAGCTTAATGCTGATAGTCTTTCTAATTGCACTGAACTCAAACTCTTAGATGACTTTTGAAAATCCCTGTTTGTTGTATTTATTTTGAGCATCACCTCAAATGATCAAGTGCAAGTATTGTGAACATGCAGAAAGCAGATTAGCTTTTTTCAAAGATTTTTCTTCCAAAAAGCTAGAATTACATACATATACCTACTTTTCCCAGCTTCTTTGTCTCCAACTAGTAAGTTCTATTTCTTTGGCAGGATTAGTGCAACCAGCAATGTCCCCAGTGGGAAGGGGCAGGGGGAGAAGAATCGTCCCCCTGAATCTTAGCTTCATTAGTCTGAAAAGTACCTCACAATCTAAAAATCTAAGAACATTAAGCTATTAGACAGAAATAAAGTTTTTTGTTCATCTGTAGTTCAGACCTTGGAGTATAAAACACAGCAGTGTACAAAATGTCTTTTTATATTGCTAAATAAAGTTACCATGTCTTCTCCTGTCTCCTGTGATGCAGTAAGAGTTAACTAACTATAGCACATGTGCAACATGTGCAACATGTGCAATGGATGCTTAATGCTCTGCTACCCTCCTCTCTGGAAATTAGCTGACCGTGTATGTGTTATAAACCTTACGAGATTTCTCTGCTAACCAAGTAGCACGCATCACAACATTCTCCGTGGCTCCAGTCACTTGTCATCCAGACCTCACACCTTACCAGCGCACACTGTTACTCCCTTACAATTTTTCCAATGAAATGAAAGGGAAGAGAAGGGTGGATTGCGGGAACACCATGCATTGGGGTTTTACCTCACTATAGTATTGGGATCTGGCTAGGGCTGTACCCAGACTTGGCAAGCCCACAAGCATTTCTACGTCTACTAGTTTAACATGACTCAAGCAGTGACAGTTCACTACACGAGTAAGATGCCCAATAAGAGAGCCAGCAGAAGGAGCAGTACCTGCACACAGTTCTTTAAATTCATGTAAGCTTATATAATGGAAGTCTAGTTATGGTTTTAAGGTTTATCAGAGTTTTATTTGATCCAGTATGTATTCTACTACAAAACAGACTTCCTACCGTGGGAAGAAAATCCAGAGCCATTGGTACATGTATGTTCTTCTACAGGTAACAACAGCATCCAGCACAGTATGAGGTTTTCTGACTGGTTTTGGTTGCCTGTTATAACATCCTCTAGACAAAAAAATGATATGAAGCCACCAGCCAGGAGAAGAATCCCACCAGTACCTGTGAGGGGATTCTGCCAACAGTGAGAGCGACAGATCTATAAGTGGAGGTCTAGCATGATCTACGGCTCCTCTGGCTACGCACTACACACAGCCAGGAAAGCAACAGTTCAGGAACCTTCACTAAAAATGTGCCAGCATTAACTGCAGTGCTGGAACGATGTCAGCCTGTTAGTTCTGGGACTGCCAAGCTGGGTTTCAGATTACTCAAGAGGTGACAGAACAGGCTGAAAGGTAAATATGGTAAAGAAAAGAGTCAAGAGGGGAAAGCAGGAGAGGGAAGAAAGAGGAGGAAAAATATTAGGAATATTGTGTTTGGGGGGAAGGGTGAGGAGTTGAAGTTTTTGGGGAAGGATACAATTGTGTCTTTACCCTGCTTATTTTTACCAGAGAAACAGTTGCACAGCATCCCCTCTATTTAAAACAAATGCAGTTATCATCATGAATCCAGAAGCAATTACTGCTGACTTGGAACTAGTTCAGACTTAACATCCTTCCTCTGCCATCTCAGGCTCCCATTTGTTTGTGGGCTGTTAACTGTAGCTGCAATATTGCTGGATTTTACTGCTTGCTGACCACTAAGCTACTACGAAGAACCCAAGAGGTCAATAAATTGTCACAGCTTGCACTCCTCAAAATGTCCTCTGATCTCTGAGACCCTCAAAATCCTAAAAAGTGATCTGCAAAGAAAAAGCACTCCTGTTACTGCTTAATTGATATGAATCAAATTATTTGACCAAGATCTTAAAAAAGATTAATACACCAAGGATAAGGCCAATATGCCATCCTCATTGGGCAATATTACCTCCTGACCTCAATGACATCCACAAGTTGATCAACTTTGAGGGTTTAAAAATAAAAGATACTTTGAATATCTTAATCCTCTGAAAGATATAGCTACCCTGGACACTTTTATTTGTATGCTACTTAAACAGAGCAAAATCTCTTTCACTTACTTGTATAAGTTTATTAAAGCTTATTTTGAGCCTCTGATGCATTTATATAGCGTGCTTATGACCTGACAACACCTGCAGAGCACGAGTATAATGATAAGTGTTTAAATAAAAAAAATCTAAGGTTGTTTTTCTTCAACTTCCCTTTGTTGCATTTACGTTCCTGTCTTCAGCTAAAGACTCAGGCCTTTTCTTATTCAGCTAGATCCTGAATCATCGATTCACTTTTCACTTTGATGAGACTCTCATCTGGCTCAGTAGGACTTGTTAAGTAACGGCCCCAACCTCGGTGCAGTCCCTATGGAACATCAAGCTTGCTTGTGCAAGGTGAAGAACCTACTGTAATCACTTTGGGAAACCATTTATACTACACTGTGTTCGCAAAGCCGGCAATGTTTCAAAGGGGTATTAGAAGGCTGAGAATTGTAAAAGAAAAAACATTTGAATCAACACCTTTTTATCCAACCTAAGTTACAGTAAGTATATAGTTTTGCTAGAACCTTACAGTGGATTTGATATTTGGGCCTGAGAAATAAAAACAATAAAGAAAATTTGGACTTTACCTTAACCTCTACTAAGTCATGTAAGAGCATTTCATGTCTGTTATGCCATTCCTGTCCCACCCACTTAACCATTCAAGTCGCTATGACTAAGTTGACACTGGTAGGCCAAGCACTGCTGAACTCCCACATCCAGGTGCACGTACAGGTGCTTTTCTTCTGACTCCATATTGAGGCAGGACTGAAGTGCAAACCAGTTCTCAGCCCCTTGGTCTTGGCTTCTTGCAGGAAGGTGCCAAGGTAATTGAACTGGAGAGGAGCCACAAAATAATCTGAAGAAACCCTTGGTTTGGACAATCAAGGTATTTCTGCCACTCCTTCTAGGTACAGACAATATTCAGCTGTGGAGAGCACTAGGTCTTCAGAGGAGGGTATAAATAATCTGTTCTGAACAGTCATATGCCTGGCAGATTTCTCATCTACTAGAGACACATGCACCCACACGTACGTGTGTACACACACACACACACACACACACACACACACACACACACACACACACACACACACACACACACACACACACAAAAGCAGCCTTCAAATGTGAAGCTGAGAACAGAAATGCATCTAGTCTTACATTTCCTTTGGTTAGATCCAGCTAAGTTGAAGCACAGTCTCTTAGATAGGATTCTCTGATATATATTCAGGGCACAAACACCTCCTGTTATCCCTTGATGGAAATGAGCCTGTGCAGCCTGGTGGCCTGTTGTCTTTAGGCCACCAGGACAACAGCTAGTTCCCCACCTTCCTCAGTACTCTCTCTCCCTCCATATTGGTCAGTAGTTTAATTATAGTTTTTCCCCTCCATCCTCACTCTAGGTTTACAATTCACTCTTCCGGGATGTACAATTGCTAAAAGGAGATAGACTCACAGAACTAAAAGACTGTCTCCCTTGAAAACCAGCAGAGAAAAATACACGTTTGTAGGGTGCAACTGGTCTTATCCTAAATTAGATGTCTATGTTTGATCAAATGATGCCTAATCCCCAAAATACTTATTTCTCTACTGTTTAATACTGCTACTAATTCAGAAGTAGCTGTCAGAAGTTAAATAAGACAAAATCTAACTGAAGTTTTCCATACAAATTGCTCCCCAGTTTTATTGACGTAGCTAAAAGGGAACTCTAGGCAAAGTGAAAACAACACACATAATTTCCCAAATAATTCCTGAGCACAGCATCTGCAGATGTCCTCCAAGATGTCTGTTGTTCATATTCTTTTCCTCTCCAGAGAGGCATCTAGCTGTTATTTCCATAAATTAGGCCATTTCTTATTCAGTAAATTTCCTTCCTCCTTACCTAGGCAGCTTGAGAAGTTGGATTTTTCTTTTACATGACATGGTCCTCTCTCCTGTCCTAATCCCATGATCAGCAGTTCCTTCATCATTTCCTGACTTTTGCATCTAGAACACTGTCTTCTCTCTTTTGTTTCTGGGAAATTCCATTATTCACAGCTTCAGCCTTAGGCAGAGAAGAAAAACTCTGGTGCTCCTTCCCTCTTCTCCCTTCTCATGTCTCGTCTCTGTTCTCATGTGAACAGGAGCTCCCTTTGTTAAAAGACTTCCATTAGGAACAGAGTTTCAATTTAAAGCAAGTGGTGAATATGCCTTTACCTTCAGTTGTTCAATAATGTAAACAGATGAGTCCTGACTGATGCTATTTAATACATCACACAGATTAACTCCCATGTAATCAATCCACAGACCACTGTGGAATATATTGTACATTTTTTCTCCCCAAGTATTAACAGATGGTTTACATGAAGATCGCCATCAAAGGATTGAAGCCTACAACCACCTGTCTAAACCCCTTATTCTTTAGAATTATACTCAGACATGATCATGATAGTAAAAGAAAGTGATTTTCAGACATACACAGTCCTGCAGACTCAACATTTTGAGTGAAAGAGCTAAAGTAGGTTTCTTCCCTGGAAAGGGATCATTTGATCAATACCGTTTCAGAAGTACAGACAGCCACAGACTTGTGATCAATTGGAATTATCTTTACATGACCTGGAGAAGATTTCTAAACAAAAGAACCAAGTTCCTGACTACACCACTTCCACCTGCAGAGCAGCGTGTTCTGCTGCACAGGATCAAAGCAAGAGCTGAAACAATAAAGCACCCTCTCTACAGTTCTATCTCACTTTTTCTAACTCAGAAGAGTCCCTAGGAAAAATGAACGTGGGGCAAACTACTAGTCCAATTTGATTACAAGTTTTATTCAACACTGAATGCTATAGCAAAGATGTAATAAATCATCTGAAAGAAATGAAGTTCCCAGAGCCACCATGCTGACACATATTAAGTTAGATGTGATTCTGACAAATGTTTGACAGTGCATATCAACTTATTCTAACATTAGATTCTCCAACCTGTTATATTTCCTTAGGTCTGGTTTCTTGGAAGCAAATTGTGGGTGGGAATACAAGTTTCTTTTCATATAAACCTGAAACAACATGGTATATAGCTGCAATAAAAAAAAAAAAACAACAAAACAAACAAATACTGGGGATTTCTGCAACTGAAAACCTACTACAAAACCAGAAATAAATTCTAGCATTAGGTTAGCTCCACTGTTGGAGGTAAACCCTAACACCATGATGGTTCTCTAAATAGTTAGACTCCTTCAGCTCTCACTCCCATGTTCAAGCATAGTAATAAGGAAATGCATCTGTTTACTACCTCTTTTAATCCACACCACTGGTGTCCTCAGGATGAAGGCCTTACATCCTGCTGCTCAGGATGCAGCTCCTCCAATGTCATACTACAGCACAAAATGGTTCAGCCTTCACACACGACCAGAAAACACAATATAGATTACTGTACGACAACAAACTATATAGATCATTGAAATAAAATCTATCACTGTGAAAAGGATACACTGAAAAATTAATCCAAACCTAAGCAAGCTCTAACAAATACATCCAGTCAACAAACACAAGTGCTACCAGACCAGTCCTTCAGCTAAATACCCAATCTTTGTGTATTGTTGTACTATAGACATTGATGAATGAATTATGGCCAAATGCTACCTTTTAGATATACTTTAGATTTAATTTGGTTCTCTTTATCACTGTTGAGCTAATGGATGGAGGGAAAAAAAAGGAAGAAAGAAGCATTAGGCTAACACTAGAGTACTTATGGATATAGAACACCCAAATAGTTCCTCTGTGAAAATATATATATACCTCGTTATCTACCAATACTGTTGCTCTTGTTTCTCCACTATTGACAGATTATGACGATCTCCACCTTAACCTGACTTGGTTTGAATAGCCTCACCATAATTGTACCCATCCTACATCCACTGTGTCAAATGTCTACTTACTTACTTACTAGATAATACATGGTACCTACTAGACAACAAGGTAAGGAACTAAAACAGATAACTGTCCTAGCCTAAACATATAACGTACAAGATGCTGTAAGGTATTTTATGATTAAAATCTTGGCACAGGCAAAACATCATAAAAACTCTTCCAGATAACAACAGGTCATCATTCATCCAAATAAGAATGATAAATAGATATTACTGAAACATACTGATGGCAGGCGCTAAAAATTCTTTCCAGGATAGATAATATACTATGTTTTATAGAATGAGAGTAAAGAAAGATTTAAGAAGATAGCAAAGCATCTTACTAGGCTAATTGCAGAGCCTATCAGAGACCTCTATTCTCCTATATTCCAGTCTGCTGTTTTCTGAGACAGTGTGGCAAAGTAGCAAGACAGACTCATGGCTCAGCTCCAACAGCAAGATCAATCAAACTCTGTTCAGAAAGAATCTAGGAGTATGACCCTAGCACATACATTAGAATTGTTTTAAATATGTTTTTCTCGGGGTTGGGAAAGGCAAGGCAGAAAGGAAATCTATTCCTTTCTCAAACATTATTTTTCTAATTTATTAGCTGGAGATAGTTTTCAACACCCAGACTAAATTTTGCATTAGCATTTGTTTTAGGTTGTCAATTCAGGAATACATTTTAAAAGAAGTATTAACTCTTCAGGCTATTTCTATTTATAAGTGAAAGAATGCTTTCAAATAGCTTTTGTCATGAAGAAAAAAACTGAAGTGATATTTTGTAAGCCCACAAGCTGTAGGCAGTTAGCTCTTAATATATGCTGTTCCTCTGGGAATTCAGCGGCTGGGGAGAAGAGGTAGAGAATCTGAAATAGTTTAGGTCTTTTGCCTGAAGAGAGCTGCTGAGCAGGGAGGTCGCTAACTACTTTTCACTGAATGTTTAAGAAGACACATTAGTATTCTATTCTGTTGGTGTTATTATTATACACGATGGGATTTCCCATCTCAGCACACAATATTATTACTATTTATATGGTCATACTGTAACACTTAACGGAATAATACATATTCATATTCTGACAGAATATGCTTGGAATTACAACAGTTTATGAATAGCCTGCAATGTTTGGCAATACGGAGAAGAACACATTCTGGCAAAAGAGTGCTCTCTTCCAGTTTCATTTTTATTAGCAAAGATCATAAAACATCCTGCTCATTAAAATCTGAATAACTTCCACTGGGAGTGCACTTTTCTGAAAGTGTTTTCCTACAGCTGGTGGCAAGATAGATCTGCTGGCTAACCAGAGCTCTAATAGGACATTATGAAATCCACAATGCAGCATGAAGACAGTTGTATAATCAGAGCAACAATTAGCAACTCTGCTAAAAAATCGTAAGGGCTTAAGGACAACTGAGTAGCATGTAACAAACAAAAGAAGCCATCATTGTCAGTCTGAGGTCCTGAATGAAATTTTTATACGTTATATTATTGCTTCCATTGCAATGAGGCTAAGAATAGATCCATGACAAAGGCAGCACCATATAAAATGAGACCATAAATCACAGGTGCTAGAAATGCCGTCATTAACTGTAGCACAGGACTCCATATAAAATGAGACCATAAATCACAGGTGCTAGAAATGCCATCATTAACTGTAGCACAGGACTCCGGTATGGATTACCATGCCTTAGTTCTCGGTGTTGCTCCAGCGCCCCTCAAGCCCAGGCAGCCATATGATAGATGTCTAGTCTAAGGGGTCTGTGGTACCTCTGCGTCAGGGCTACGAGTGCACTAATAGACCTTACTTGCCCTGATGACCATAAATCACAGGTGCTAGAAATGCCATCATTAACTGTAGCACAGGACTCCGGTATGGATTACCATGCCTTAGTTCTCGGTGTTGCTCCAGCGCCCCTCAAGCCCAGGCAGCCATATGATAGATGTCTAGTCTAAGGGGTCTGTGGTACCTCTGCGTCAGGGCTACGAGTGCACTAATAGACCTTACTTGCCCTGATCAGCCTCGCCTGGGACCCTCACCCATGCCCTCTGCCACAGGCCCCGGGGCCTGATTTCAGCCCATGCCAGGGCCACCAGTCCCTGCTTCAGCAACCTTGTAAGAGTGCTGGTGTCCAGCTGTAATGCAGTGGTGCCTCTGCCTGGCCACAGATCTCACTGATCCTGACCCCGACCTGCAGGCTGACATCCCGACCTGGCCTGGGCACAGCCCCATCACCACTGAAGTTTCAAGTGATCACCTAGTTTCAAGATTGTCTGTTACTTTAGGCCAGTCCAGCTACCTCAGTCATGCAGATGACCCAGGGAGTTAACAGCTGATGCTTACGGGAATGATTTGACAGATCGTTACAGGACCTCTCTGGGTGGGACCTTCATACAGTTCTGGAGATTTCCCTCAGGCAGCTCCTGCTGTGCCTAGTCTGAGCAATTTGGGTACTTAAATATGTTGATTAACATCCTAGGTGGAGAATCTGGCATTTTCCTCCAAAGACTCCTCTAAGTAGTTTGTGCTGCAAGATAGATTATATTGGACATAGGTAAGACATTTGCAAATAGTCATTAGAAAGTGTGTTTTGTATGTAGTTGAGATAATCAATATCAATTAATTATGCATGTGCTGGGTGGTCATGGAGGGCCACAGCCAGAGCTGAGCAGAGCAGTGGCTCACAGAATCTCACCTGATACAGACGAAGATGCTGCTGCAGGGACCTTGCAATGGAGCCTCCCATCACCATTCCGACAGTGACTAACTGTCCTGTTCAATAGATTTGACTCCCCATGAGACCATTACTCTATATTAAGAACCCAATAAATTAGTTTGTCTTTCTGAAAAACACTGTCCATGACTCTCTTCGCAACAACTGCATGAAGAACCAGGTAAATATTTTGACCTAGAATTGCATGTTGGAGCAACGTTGATTTGTATAGACGTAGCAGCACATCCATATATTCACTAGTTTGCTACACTGGCCTCTCCAGTACTTTGCCTATTTCAGTCAGTTCAGACAAAATGTGTGAAAGTAGATATAAATTAAAATTTCTGTCCTGTTACCAAGGTATAGGACACAAGAAACATGCAGTGTGACACTCTCACTCCTGTTTGCAGCAAAATCTCAGGCAGCTCTGGCTCATTGTTATCTAGCTCCACACACCAAAAAGAAAAAAAAAATCAAAAACTTTGTAAGATGCCACATTTAGGTGTAAACTCTCCACAATTCCAACCTAAAACAGCAATGGAAAATTCAAAGTTCTGCTTGTACAGAATCTGTTAGTTAAACCCCATTGCTCACACTTAATAGTAAGACGTAATGCACATTTTTTCAAGTCTTATTTATTTGTGTCAAATACACTACTGGCCTCAGATGTGGGGGAAACAAACTGGCATTTTTATACTACATTGAATTTTTTTACATTAAAAATCCTTACAAATAAACATTAAATTGAAAACAATTCATTATCTATTATTGTGATTTAGTTATAACTATATTGCCAAGTCCCAAAAGAAGTGCTAAAGAAAATCGTGTTATCTAAAACCTTACTGAAAGCGATGAACATTCTTAAGAATCTGTCAAGTTTCTAATAAAATGTAGGTTTTCCTGGAAGCAGATTAAAGATTCTGTTCAAAGTACTTCTATGAGCGGATGACTGTAGACCTACTGTAATAAACCAGATAGGTTGAGGTATTAAAAATGAATGCCATATTTTTCAACTGGAAACAACCTGAAGTTAAAAGACCTTTCTTACATCATACTGAACGCTATCACATTGTAAATCTAGAAATAAATAATGGAGCTGTACAAGCAAGCACTGGGGAACAGAAAATTGATTGAATGCATTATTGTAAGTAATTTGGTGATTCTGTGATTGGTTTTGTCACCTGGAATGATGGAATTGGGTAATCAAACTTAGTCCTACATTGTGACTTGTGACAATAACATATAATCCCTTAACAAGCTCCCTCTTGAAACCCACTTACCTCTCCTTAGAGAAGACCATTTTGGTTTCACAGTTCTGACAGTTAGAAATATTATTTTCAGCCCACAAAGAATCACTGCATATCTATAACTGCATATTTGTATTAACCTTGTCCTTTGAACGTCTCCATCCCTGGTGTTTAGCCTCATAAGAGTATACATAATCAGCAATCAAACTTCATTTTACAAGTCAAACTGGCTTACATTGTTCAGCTATACTGTTCTGGTGGAGTTCCACTAGGTTAAACCTTCGGAATATAACCCTAACCCTGCCTCTTCAAACGAGGTGGCATAACCATGTAACAGCTCATTTCTTCTCCTAGTTCTGTCAAAGTTATATTAAAGCATTCTTCTGCTGGAGGGTTTTTGACAGAAACAGGTTAGATAATACATAAGCATCATACATACAGATCTGAACCCAGCTCAACTGCAGCCAAAATAGCTTGTCTAACAACAGCTTTTGTGGATTTTTTTCCTAGAAAGTAAAATCTCCACCCTCCTTATGATTTTAGTAGCTTTTCTCTGCATCTCTTCCACCTTGAAGTCATCTTTCTTAAAGAGTTTCAGCTGAAGTCTCATCTCACCTTGTACAGTATCACTAGCCCTACCTGCTGGTGGTAAATTTGCCATTTTATGCACCAGGTAGAGAGCGGCTAGTCCCTCGACCCGACTGCCTGTTCGTACTTCACAGTTATTATCTTTATTCCTTCAATCCTCTCAGCTATTCTTCCTTTGCACAACCTTCTCATTCAATTGAGCAGGTACTCATTTAGTATTGGGATCATACCACATTGCCAGTGACCAACAGCCCCAGTTGTCCATATTCTGTTTGTACCTGGCAGCTAAAGTACTAGGAGTTTTAATGTTCTTTGGAAAGTGTTTTACCTTTTGAATTACTTTATCCTCAGACTCTTTGGATAAATGGGCTGGCTTTTCAGTGATTAATCCACTTTCTGCTCTTAACAGGCTCTTGCTGACTCCTAATTCCATTTTACTTAGTTCTGTAGCCCTCTCCTTCATTATCCCTTTCACCTCCATCCCACTCCTCCTTTTGCTTGGGATGAAAGTCAGTTTTAGAACTTTGAAGTAAGTACAAGCCTCTTTAACATTAAATTTCTTGAGCTGTGCAATCAACCTGTCTTCATTAAATAATTCCCTTAAATTTCTCAAATTTTGATTTTTAAAATAAATCAACTGGAAGTAAAATCAAACAGGTCTGAAATTAAAGTTAAGTTGAACTGATGTGCAACCCCTTCATCTAACAGGGTTATTTTTTTTTTTAATAATTATTTCAGTACATACAAAACCAAACATTACAGTTTTTTTGGCCCAGTAAATATTTAGTAAAGAAGTCAGACAGCTATCACATCCAGGAATAACTAAACTTTATGCTGACCTTCACACATTAGCTGAGAAAACTACAAGCCCAAAAATGACCAGACTTTTTCAGTAAAAAAGTAAAATTCTTTTAAGCTAACCACTTAATTATGCAGTACAGACAAGCAAAGGTAAAGAGCCGTATCAGATATCATGTGCTAGACTGATAAGAAGGTGGTGCAGAAGATGGTTAACTAAAGACAGAATAAATTTAAGAGTCTAAAAAATAAAGTAAATCTTTAAAACCAAAAGTAATGATTATTTCAAAGAACATTAATAGTAAAATTACTTATACAGGCAGAAATCTTACCTAATTTATCTAAATTGGCAACTGAGTTTCAAGAAAGCAATCACATATTATTGTACCATCTTCTCTTTACATAAAGTAAAAATAATATTAAACAATAATTTGGCACTCAAGTTGTTTCTTCAAGCAATCGCCTATATTATTTTACACCAAATACTGTATTTACACCTATAAAAAAGTTCTCAATAAGTTTTCCATTATAGTTATGGGAAACCTTATCTTCACACATTGATACCATTCCTAGAAAAATTTTTCACAGCATTATTCTGAAAATCTCTATTCATAATAAAACCCAGTCCTAGGAATATATAGGATATCCTATACATCCTATATAGGGAGTTCCTTTAAAAACAAAACAAAAGAAAAAAATCAAAACCTCAAAAACCAACTCTATGAAACAGTAAAAGGGAATTCAAACCAAGTCAGTTCAATCCCTAACACGAATTCATTATGGAGCTACCCCATAGCCAACCAATAAAGCTGGTCTATCTTCCCTTAATAGAACATAACAGCCAGCACTTGTGTTCTAGACAACTATTACCTCGCACTTCTGTAAAACATCTGTTTTCACAAGCTCTGGAGCTGTTGGAAGCTGTTCTGAAGAGACTGATGCCAGTCAGTGTGCCTCCCACTGAAAGAAGGAGGTTTTGTCGTAAAAGTCCTGGAATAACTAGTGGAATGAGCATCTTTGAATCATGCAGCCCATTGCCAGCTTTAGGACTAGAAGGTTCCACATATCACTCAAGTCTCCATTTTAACAGTTTTCCCAGTAAACTGTCCCAGGTCTATGACAGTTCTAGCTGTTGTCACAGAAGGAAAAATCCCCCATATATTTTCTTTTGCCTTTATTGCTTGCCTCAGCTTCTGTTTTGACAGCTTCTCCTTCTCTGTTTCCAATATATCCGTCTCTTCCTCCATTCTCAGTTTCTTCTTCAACTTTGTCACCATGGTCATGTATTTCCACACATTACACTTCCAGTCCAAAAATCTGTCTCTTATGTTCTCTTTTTTGTAGACAGCTGCAAATATTTGAGTGGTACCCAAAACTTCCACTCCATTTTCATCCTACCCTATAAACCACAGCAACATTTCAGTTACATTTTAGGCCTTCATCCTCTCTTTTGGGGGGGGAGGGAAGCTTTGTGGAAAACAAAAAGCTTTCATCAGGTACAAGTACAAGTATGTCCCACAGTTTTAGCATCCAAAAATTTAAGACAACCTTCTTTAAACAAAGCATCCAAAATAAATTCCTTCATCTGCTGAGTTCTTTCATTTTGGCTTCTCAGTTTAAGCCAATTTTTTTTCCTACTAACAAAAGTAATTTAGCACCATAACATTCCAAGGAATCTTATACAGATTCCTGCTAGCATGCTGAGGATCAAAATGCCCTGTTTATTTCAGGTTAGGATATACAGGATCTCATTAGGACCCTATTTATTAGGATTAGATATTGAAAATGCATACTGCTGATCAGATCAATTTAGGGACAATAAAGGTTTGGCAGCCAATGGATCAATCTGTTTAACTGCCAAAGTACGCAATATCCTAATCTGTTGGCATGCAGTGTATTAAAATACCCATAAATATTCTAATGGCATCCTGGCCTGTATCAGAAATAGTGTGGCCAGCAGGAGTAGGGAAGTGATCGTGCCCCTGTACTCGGCACTGGTGAGGCCACACCTCGAATACTGTGTTCAGTTTTGGGCCCCTCACTACAAGAAGGACATTGAGGTGCTGGAGCGTGTCCAGAGAAGGGCAACGAGGCTGGTGAGGGGTCTGGAGAACAAGTCTTAGGAGGATCGGCTGAGGGAACTGGGACTGTTTAGCCTGGAGAAAAGGAGGCTGAGGGGAGACCTCATCGCTCTCTACAACTCCCTGAAAGGAGGTTGTAGCGAGGTGGGTGTCGGTCTCTTCTCCCAAGTAACAAGCGATAGGACGAGAGGAAATGGCCTCAAGTTGCGCCAGGGGAGGTTTAGATTGGACGTGAGGAAAAATATCTTTACTGAAAGAGTGGTTAAACATTGGAACAGGCTGCCCAGGGAAGTGGTTGAGTCCCCATCCCTGAAAGTATTTAAAAGACATGTAGATGCGGTGCTTAGGGACATGGTTTATTGGGCATGGTGGTGTTGGGTCGACGGTTGGACTTGATGATCTTGGAGGTCTTTTCCAACCTTAATGATTCTATGATTCTACTTTTCTACAGAAAAGCATTTCTGCAACATTTTCTCTGGATCTTCCAGACAGCCATATGGGAAGAAGCAATTAGCATGTAGACTATAATGTCCTTGGGACAGCCTTGTTGCCTGCACAGTACCAGGCACTAGTGCTTTAGGATTCCATGACTTTTTAAGGATGTGCTAGATTGGGCATTTGAGTAAAAGGTCCAAACTTGGGAAACAAGTTTGTCACAACTGCACCCTGTTGTCTCTACTCACCTATAAGGAAAGGTAAGAAAAAGTAAAGTAGAGAGAAGAGCAATGAATTGATCAAAATTGTGTAATGAGCCTGGAATACAATCAAAATGGTCCAAGTCCCTTCCCAATGCTCTCTTCCCAACTCCACATCAATTTGTGTGATAAATTTCAAACTAAACTGAACATTCTCACACTTCCTCTGCACTCAGGTCAAGATTACAGTGAAAAGCTTTCAGAAATTAATACTTGGGTTTGCAAATCATCAGTCAAAGTAAAAATACTACAGTTTTAGCCAATTTATGTTAGCTATTTCATGACAGTTTCATGCTTTATAAAGTACCTCTTATTTTTTTGGAATTCTGATGGACATGAGCCAATATTACTGTATTAAAGGATGCCTAATTAAGTTACTAAAACATTAAGGCTATACTTGCAAGCTAACCTGCAAACTTTAGAATCTGTTTAGATGAGAGCCAAGTCTCAGAAATCCATTCCAAAAAATAAAAATATTTCAGCTTTTAGTATCTTGTAGCCTGTTATCTACCCAACTTGTTTCTATCCTGATAATTTAATGAAATTGCTCTTGTATAGCACATAGCAATATTTATTAGACTTGCAGATTTTTCTAAAGCCACACAAGAAGCAAGACCAATTTTTCCACATAAAGATGGATAAGGCAACTGTAAAATA
Source organism: Aptenodytes forsteri (assembly GCF_000699145.1). Classification (NCBI taxonomy): domain Eukaryota; kingdom Metazoa; phylum Chordata; class Aves; order Sphenisciformes; family Spheniscidae; genus Aptenodytes; species Aptenodytes forsteri. Next base: position 902,444 of record NW_008795487.1, on the reverse strand, counting down.
AGTTTCTTTAAGAAAAGCAAAGTAATATTAAGCAAGAACAGACTCAAGCAATGGAAACTACAAAAATGAAATACAGTTGAGAAAAATCTGCATAAATTAGCTGAACATACCTTTAAAGTAATACCAGTAGATTTCCAGCAAATTATAAAAACCTCTCTTTCAGCTAGTTTCAAGAATTTTAGATACAGTTCGGAAGGCTTTGTCAGCCTTTCATGCTACTCTTGTACACTCAAAATCCCCGTCGTTATGTCCTACCCTTAAATTAATCTACTGTCTTTTCAAAAACTTTAAAAATAGAGCAGCTCTTTATGTTTAAACATCAGCAGTGTTATTAAACCCCCAACAGCTGTTTCCAGCTTTAATCCCATGGAGACAAATTGATGATATCTGCATTGCTGTATGTTTCTGGTGATAAACTGGCAGACCCTGAGAGATAGCCTGCTGTAGCTGGACTCATACATACGTGGAACAAGTTCTGCAGATATTAGGATTTCCTTGGCTTCAAACGGTTGCCTTGGACACAAAAGAGACAGACTTAAAAATAGAGCAGTCTCTACATGTGGATTAGATAGTCAGCATTCTTTGAGCCGGACAAATGAAGATAAATCAAAGCTCAGAAAGGCTGGGAAGAAGCTTCCTTGCTGTTCTGTCTGATTGCTAAATTAAATCAATTGGGGTTGAGAGAATATTGCAATTACTAGTAGCTACACCAGTATTTCCCCAATGGGAAAGTATTCTTTCATCTATAGATTAGTTCAACCAATAAAGGTATTGCACAGTTAACATTTTACTTTTGCTACAGTCAACTTACCAAGCAAGATCAGTTACTGCATTAGGAGGCCATTGACAAGAAAATTCTGAATAATCCCTAGTGAGAGAGATTTTGACAGCCTGTCATGCAGCCCTTTCCCACTCCTCTTCCCAAACCTCAAATTAACTTTTAAAGGATATCAATTAAAACATGTAACCTTCCATGACAGCAATCAGCCACTGTCATAAATATCAAGAAAGGAAGAGGTACCCATCCATTTTTTGCCCCTCTATATAAAGTCCAAAAAAGACAAACCAGTCATGAGGCCCCATATCTGTTCTTTGTGTCTTGGTCAGTCTTACCCTGTAATAACTAACCACACATTGCTAGGTTAAAACTGTGCCACAGAATTCATCACATATTTGTCTGACCCAAGCACAGTCAATTTATGTATTAAGAATGCCTCCTTGATCTATTGTGCGCTTCCTAAAGAATGTAAGTCTTGCTTAGATTAAAGAAATAGTTAAACCCTGATTAATAGCAATGTGAATAACCTAAAAGGGAAAAACAGAATTCTAAGAGGTACCATGAGGCACAAATGCTATGTGAATGGGTTTCCCATAATATGCTTATAGCCAAGTTTATGAGATAGAGACTCAATAAACAGACTATAAAGTGGATGGGAAATTGGCTAGACCACTGGGCTCACCTGGGTGTCATCAGTGGTACAAAGTTCAACTGGCAGCCAGTTACTAGTGTCATCCCTCAGGGATCAGTAGCTCAGTCCAATATTCTTTCACATCTTCATTAATGATGTCAGTGGTGGGACGTGTGGCATTCTCAGAAAGTGTGCATCACACCGAGGGGGGTGATTAACATGCTGAAGGACTGGGTCGCTATTCAGAAATACCTTGACAAGCTGGAGAAGTGAACTGACAGAAAACTCATGAAATTCGACATAGACAAATGTAAAGTTCTGCATTTGGGATGAAATAACTCCATGCAACAGGACAGGCTGGGTGCTGATGGGCTCAAAACAGCTTTGCAGGAAAGGACTTGAGGACTCTGGTGGACAAGTTGACGACGAATCAGCAGTATACTGCTGTGGAGACGAGGGCCAACCACACACTGAGCTGCATTAACAAAAGCATAGCCAGTGGGTTGAAGAACTTGATTGTTTCCCTCTGTTTAGCACTTGTGAGACTGCATCTGGAGTATTGTGCCAGTCTGGGGCGCCTCACTACAAGACATTGACATACTGGAGCAAGTCCAGCAGGTGACCATCAAGATCGTCAGGAGACTGGAAAACATGACATATGAAGAAAGATTAAGAGAACTGGATTTGTTCAGCCTGAAGTGAAGGCTAAGGGCAGCTCCTCAGCTACCTAGTGGGAGGGTATATAATGAAGACGGAGCCATACTCTTCTCAGAGGCACACAGAGACAGGACAAGAGGCAATGGACACAAGACAGAACACAGCAATTTCCAGTTAGATATAAGTTACATTTTCTTAAAGCATGGCAGTGGTCATACATACTGGAACAGGCTGCGCAGAGAGGCTCTGGAATCTCGATCCTCGCAGATGCTCAAAACTGCGCTGGCTTGAGGTCCTGAGCAACCTGATCTAACTGAACCTGCTTTGAGTGGAGGGTTCGACTAGATGACAGATTTCCAGATGACCAGATGACTAGATTTCCAGAAGTCCCTTCCAACCTAAATTATTCCATGATTCTAAGCATGGATGCAGAATGACTTTTTCCTACTTTTTTCCTATCAGTAGCTACATAATCGTGGTTTTTTGCTGGTGACTTAAAAAGCAAAACACCAACAATTTATTTAATAGTAAGTATTTAAACTTAACAACCACTTGTTCTCATCCAAGGTAAGCCCATGTTTAGCTGATTCACACATTCCTACTCAACTTAGGATTGAAAGCACAAATTGCATTCATGCTAAGGACATGCATAAAAATGCATTCATGCATTGTTTGAATCAAATGTCCAACAAAATGGACAGAGTGGCAAATGACAACAAACAAGATATTGATTCTGACCCTGCAACTGAAACAACCTGTATGCTAGACTGGAATACTACCCAGGTGTCCACCTCTGCTGACTCAAATCTGACTTCTACTTCTGACTACAGAGAAACTGAGTGTCAAAATTCTCTCTGTTCAAATCTAAAGGAATCGCTAGATATACACTCTGCTTTAACCATGTTTTTTTAATGTTTCCTATATTTGGTCTATCACTTGAAAAGCCCAGGATTAAAAAATTAAAAACATTGCCTGTGGAAAGGACTGCTCCCTGCTCTTGCAATCACAATTTAAAGATTTCCATTTAAGAAGAAAGAAATTGAGCAGATAAATATGGGAAACCTGAATTTCATCACAGTCTTTTTCAACTAGCTCACTGATTAGTCAAAATTATCCCCCTTGATCCCTTTCACATGCCATTTTTGTAATTGCATGTATAATGAATGAGAGGCCTCTCCTGCTAATATTTTTTCCATGACCACATAAGGATGTCTAAACTGATGAGAATCTTCAATCACATACCTTAAGCAATGCTTTACCGCCCAATTTCCTTGGAGTTTGAATTTTCATTTTGAACGTTTCGGCAATTTCTTAGTTAATCCTGACCCACATCGATTTCCACTCCATTTGCACATTGAAAAAATTCAGTAGTTTGTAAAAGCATCTAAACTTTGGATTGATTAACTTGTGTGAACTTTGGAAAATTTTAAGAGTCATCCATCAGTGATTATAATCTACTTCACACACAGGCAAACACCATTACATAGCATAGATTGACATTTGCAGTCTTAAAATGTTACAACTGTAAGCGTTGACATTTACATAAGTATCCCTCATATTTTTAATTTCAGTACAGACTGTATATTAGGCTAATAGTAGGCATTTAATATTAATCATATTTATTAGAAAGCAATTATACAAAGGGTAAAATCCACTACAATTCTCCTGTACACACTGTTATAAATGTCCTATGTCCTAAAGACTTGGTAGGCATGATAGAACAAGGACAGAAAGAAGCTAAAAATCTTGCACAGAATGAGTGCAAGAGTAGCCAACTGTGCGGCAACAGTTCTGCTGGAAGGGAGAAATCAATGTTATGAAGACGTGGAGTGGCGTAAGTTAGGAAAGGAGAAGCTACAGGGAAAGGAAAGAAAAGCCAGAAAGAGGACTTTTCAAGGGAAATGAAAGTAAGAAATTAAGAAAGAACTGGAGTAAAGAGGAATTACAGTGAACGGAACCAGAGTAACTCAGAGTAGAACCTTTCCTTTGTAATATGCCATCAGTAATGGATTTCAGTAGCTCTTCCATTCACTCTTTCCAGATGGTATTCTGATTATATGCTTCTCTTATGTTAAAGACAACCATACTTATGTTTAGCCATGCAATGCCAGCAGCTTGCAGCAGTATCCCTTAAGAGAGACAAAACAGATAGCCAGAGTGTCTGGGCTTTATTTCCACCTCTACCAATGACAGACTGTATGAAACTCAGAAAGTGACTCATTTTCCCTCCAGCTTCCCCCCACCTTTTTTTTGTGTACAGATCATTTCTTCCTCTGTTCATATACCATATCCAGCATGGTGTATCTGGCAGCCTAGATTTCATGCTCTCCTGTGATACAAGAAATATAAAGAAAAGCCATTCTACACTGTGTATGGTGTGCTTCTTCACTAGCCCAGCAAAAGAAGGAGATGCTAATCTCTGCATTCATCAGAATGATCTAAATTCAAAAATCTGGTCAGCCGATCCACAGAATTAGAAAACAAGTGTTTAGGTGCCTAAAGAAGGATACATGAAGAGGACTAGCTTACATGGCTTCCTACAGCACCATGGAATCAGTTCAGTGACACAGGGGACACTTTGGCTTTTATTGCCCTGCATAAATAAATAGTGTCTTCAAGCATGGCTTTAAGGTTTTATGCAAACCTGTCCATTGTCTGGTCTACAAACCAGCTCTCTCACAAAATTTTTACAGTTACTAATTATTGAGAGATTTCTCCTCCCCTTTAACTAATTTAGCTTTGGTTGCTGCTATTACATACTTAATGTTCCCTCTCAAGCACCAAGTCATTCTTTGCTCATAACAGTCTTTTTATTCTCTTCAGACCAAGAAATCTCAGGCAGGGATTGTATTCCCAGTGTAGCAAGCACTGCAAAAAGCACAGGCATTTTCAACTCAGTGTTCACTAACAACAACAACCTAGCCAATCAATATACAGCTGTTACAAACAAACATAGGATTCTGTGATCTGTAAAGCAAGTGTCAGGACAGCTACTGTGAATTATAAATTAAAGTAACTGCAACTTTATAATCTTTATAAGAGCATGATATAGAAAGGTCCTTCTGGTCACAAAGCCAACTGAGACTATCAGAGCATTCAAGGTGCACAAATATCCCTTAGCTTGAAGACACATCCAGCAATCCCACAATAATGGCAACACTCTCTTTTCTTTATAGCACATCTTTTATTCCCTCCGTCATGAAGCATTACCTGTATTACGTCTAGGACAACAACCAATACTTTTTCCATTCATGACTTCTCTCAGCCAGCAGTGACACCTACCTACCTGAATCATTTAAAAAGATCGTACTGTGTCTTGCATACCTGACATAAGAATAGCCTCAATGTTCCCACTAGTTTTCCCTTGCTGAAGAAAAGGTCTGACAAAATTTTATGGCCACAGCCTATAGAGGGAATAATTGGCAACACTAAATTGCTTATTACAGCACAAGAGATGGAAGACTGCAGGTACAAAGCGATTCTGTCATTTCCTTCCAACATCCACAGGCAAATCAACAAATCCTCTCAGCAGGGCTCTTGGAGTCTGTTAGCTTAACAGCATTATAGCGTAACAGGGGTAGAAAGGACCATGTTGCCATGCACCTGATCCATTAAAAACTGGAATCAGGCCACTGGCCTGCACAGTTGAATCACATCAGAAAAAGTCAAACACACTCAAGATTCAAAACCACCTGAGAACTCCAGAAAATATTTCAACTTTCTATATTAAGAGCAAAAGTGGGGATATTCATGAGCAATCAGATCCCTCTTCCTGCTTTTAGAAGCTAACCTGTTTGGCAGGCTTAGCATGACATGCAAAGATATGGGAACCTGATCGAATGGCATTGTTTTCTTGAGGGGCAAGACAGTAATGGTCTCATCTTGGAAATTAATTCTCTTTTTCCTCCACAGAGGAGGAAATAGACAATTGTTTGCATGTAACAGCTTGAAATGTAATGACTAACACTAGCCATTGAGAAACTAGCCATGAAGAAAAAAGAAAAGAAAGAAAATGAGAGGCGAGCGTCCTAGAGCCAGGTTTGCCTCTTAATAATAATCACATCTCTTCAATGCAGATACTTAGAAAAAGATCACAGGCGAGGCGAGGCGAGGCAAGGCGAGGCGAGGCGAGGCGAGGTGAGGTGAGGTGAGGCAATGCAAGGGAACAACAAGCCAAGGAGACGGCAACTTTACCACACAATTGTCCTCTGGAGAAAACAAAAACCCCAAAACAACATAATCATATTTACTTCAGAGGCTTTCTAAAAATATACACAATTTCTGAGAGGAAAAAAATGGATTGAGGAAAGCTCAGATGAAGAGAAAAATAACACTGATCTGCTGAGAATCTGTTGAGAGAAGGAGCAGAAAAGAAGCAGTATTTCATACTGTATTTCAGGTCCTGCCTTTAAGCTATGGATTGGATAGGTCTGTCAGTTCTGGTTATCTGAAGGAAAACACAGAGCCAATCATATCTTGGGTAGAAAAGCTTGTTACACTCAAATTTTTGTTTCTACATGAGCAAGCATTATTGGCAAGTATTATAATCAAAAATTCACTGATTAAAATAAATTTCTGCAAGATGCCTACCGTAGAAAATAGAAGATTGCATCTGTAGACTGACAGATTTTGACCATTCACGGGAATGACATTAAAAATTACAGGCTGATTTCAAAATGCACTAGTTTTAAATCAAAAAGTGAGCAGGGAGTTAATTTACTTGCCAAAAAGCTGTAAAGCCTTACTTCCAACAACTGCATTCTCCTAACATGATGTAGAATTTACCATATGTCATATGCCTTCAAGCAAATTACACTGGACCTCCATCTAATCCTTTATCTTCTTTATTCAAGGAGTGCTCCTTGCTTAACTATATCAGAATATTTAGGGGGAAAGAAAGATTTCTGCTAACCTTTGCCCGCACACACACACACCCCCCTTCAGTAACAGCATTTCATAAATTATATGGAAATAGATTATGGGGTATTATTTGGGGAGTATCAGAGTGTCTCCCTTCAAAATATGAGCTGGGTTACTTTCCTCATCCAGTTTTCTTATCACTGTGAATTACTTATACTATGTCTTTTTAGTAAATATAGGTTATGTTCCTTTGTCTCTGAGAATCTGCAATAATCACTTAAGAGGGGCGCAAAGTATTCATGGAAATGACTGCAGAGTAGGGGAAAAAAAAAAAACCACCAACCTAATTACCAACCACTAATTACCCAGTTTTGGTAGCATTCAGTAGTAAACTCCTGAGTCCCGTCTCTTTTCCAGGCAGGACAAAAAACCTGATCTTCATTCTCCTACATTCCAACTGAAGGGCCGCTAATTATTTCTTCGCTCATGGTATTTCTACTTCGAGTTCAAGAAATTCTCCTGACTCCTGAGTAGAAAACTGCTCTTTTAAAGGTTATTAGAAACTCACAGGTTTTAAATGAGAAATGCCAGTTTACAGTTTATTTAAAAAACAACAACAAAAGCAATCTGCCCGTTCTCATCAACCAGCTCCCAGCACAAAGCTGCCCTTCTGCCCAAAAGCAGGCTGCCATGCTTCTTGCAGGCATATCTCCTGTTGACCATAGCAGCATCTGGGTGAGTTTCAGGTAACTTTTTTTTTGTCCAGTTCATTTGTTTGTTTTAAACTAGTCCTGAAACAGATGTAGTCAAACAACATGCAGGCAATCCATCCTTCGAAAACTTTTTGTCAGGTAACGTGTATGTAGATTCTGCATTAAAAAAAAGGAATTTCCCCCAGAAAGTGAGATCCCTAGCCATTTCCAACACCTCCTCTACACAGATACAAAAAAGCTATGTGGTAAATCTAATATCAATTCAAGCATTTCACCAAAGATGGAACTACACCTGCACCTGATACAGTACCAGTGAAGGATGCCTTTTAAGTCTCAAAGCTACTTTCACTGGCCATCCCAGAAACCCATGACTGGGCTATTAAAGAAATCAAACCACTTTCTTTAAACAGCAACAGGATATGAAGCCTACCTAAATCATGCCTTATTGCAGAAAAACTTATACCTCTCAGCTGCAAAGAGAAGAAGATGGTAAAATGAGGACAAGACAGTGTGTTCCTCGGTTGTGTATGAAAGGAATGCCAACTGGAAGCCCCTGTTTTCTAGTTCTCTTAGGAGAGCCCATGAAGTTTGTAGCTGATGCCAATTTACAGTAAGAAATATAAGGAAAGCCCAGAATTTCATGAAGGTCCTTTCCATCCACTTAGTTTTAATATCTGCCAAGAAATATATGTCAAGTTGGCTAATACTCACTCATCTTCCTAGATGTTTTCTCAGAAAAGGAGTTTCAGAAAAGTCTCATCCTACTCTCAATCTCAGAGGCAGAGATTAAATCAAAAGTTCACAGAAATTTTAGGGGCTCAAAACAAGGTTTTCTTGGGTTTTTTCAGAGTATTTTCTATTAGGTAATATATAATGCCATAGGATTTATATTCAACACTCATCAGCTCAGTCTCTATTGCACTGCTGTATATCAGATCACAGAGTGTCAAATTACAGTGAGGAACATCCAACTAATAGCCGTTTGAGAAGTTTGCTATAAACATCTTGTCCCTCATCCTACCAAATTTTCTTTGGCAGAAGCAGGATCTAGTTCTACTGGAGTAGCGTTCTGCTGCTTCAGCCTCAGGACCTACCTGTCATTGCCCTACAAACACCCACTGGTACTGCAATAGCAATACAGAGAAATCTCCTTTAATGAACAGAGTCCCAGATCAGAGAAGCTTTGTGTATGCTGGAGGAGAAACTGTTTTTGCATAAACATAGTGGATTATCAAGAAATGCAGGAAGGCATTATCATGCTTGAGTGTAAGTGAGCAAAAAAGTCAACCGTAACTTTGACTTTTCAATCCCAGTCTTTAAATATAACTTTTGTGAATACTTTCCCAGCTTTTTACGTACAAAACAATCATTACATGCCACCATATCGTCATTTCTGTAGGTAAATAGAGTTCAAAATATTAGCTCCATCACAGTGAGCTCTGTTTGAGCTAAAAGACCATCTTAGTTCCCAGTAACTATTAACTATTGCTTGCCATTCCCTTTGAGGATCAGTAGAGTTTGCCAGTGCATTTCACAAAGGTTTGAAGTCAGCGTAAGTATAGTAAGGAATTTGGGGCTACACCTGCACAGTTCTTCTGGGTTAAGTATATCCAGGCCTAAGCCTAGACCGTGTGGTCATCTTTCCAGTTATACACTGGCCCTGCACACTCACTCCACCTTTAGAGCGACTCAGTTGGCTGCCCAGATAAGGCAAAATAGATAGACACTAGTTCATAGCTGATAGCCGTCCCCATAGGCAATATGAATATAACAATCAAGATGCTTATATCCAAACTTGCACACAGCTATGAAAAGGAATATAAGCATGGCCTTGAATTCCCTCTTAGACTTTAGAGGAGTATGAAGGCTCTACTAATAGATTTTCCCATCCATTCTCCCTGGCATGTCCCTTTTCTTTTCACTCTGCTCTTTCTTTTCACCTCCAATCCTGATTTCTCCATACCCCAACTCTTCAGTCCACTCCTATTCATTACACTCAGCCAGTCCTCAGTCTTCTACCCTCTTCAGAACACCCATGTCTGTCAGTTCTTGTCACACTGATTATTTCATGCGTTCCAGCACCTGACACTACCCCTAGCCCCTCGTCCACTGCAATCAGGCAACTCCCTCCTCCATGCTGCTGCGGTGCAGCAAGATCACTATGAGCACAGACACTGTTCTTTCACATCAGCTGCAGCAGCTCAAATGTAAGCTCTCCAGGAAATCTGGCCCACACTCACATTGCAACATATGCAACACAGGTGGAATCAAGGGATTTAAGCTGCTAAAATTGTTTTGCCCTGCAGAGCATGTGCAAACAGACTTGCAGGCAGATTTTCACAGTGACAACAGAAGGCATCTCTGACATATAGGAAATGCACCATTCTCTCTCTCCCTCCTCCCCAGAGCCTTAAAATTTAATGTCCTTTCTAACTAGCATGAGGTAGTAAAATCTGGGGAGAGGCGGAGGGTCACTCACTTTTGAATGCGAAAAATATGCTTCTTCCTAGTTTTGTTTCAGAAATAGTCAAACCACTGCCTGAACTGCTTTTGACAAATAAAAGTTTTGTGATGGATATCTGCTGTTGAAAAGTTTACCCCAAATCTTTACAATACTCAGCTGAAAACCAGTATTTATAAAGAAAAATATTACATAGACTTTCAATTAGATTATAACATCAACCCCAACTACTTAGACCCTTATATCACATTTTTTCTTGTAATTTTATAATCCAGGATAGTTTCACGGGAACACATTACTAGGTAAGGCTAAAATTATCTACAGTTTTCTAAGTAACACTGACCCTGTCCTGCATCTCATCCTGGAGAATACTCAGTTAAAACAACTGGAGATTTAGCCCATGGAAGGGCTTCAGATTCTGAACGAAAATGGAAGCTGAGCCTAAAGTTCAATTAGACATAAAAATAATGAAAGAGCACTTTAAAGTCCAGTTCCTGACTTCCATGTGATACTCAGCATAAATCAGGTCACTTATTTAGGAGCTGACAGATTTTTGTCATGTCCCTCATTTTTATTTAATTAAGTTTTTGATTGCTGGTTTGTTTGTCATTTTATTCAAAGAGTTTTACAGAGACCCTTGTAACTCTAGACCTATGGAGAGTTTAAAATTTGAGAGATGCTAATCTGTTATCACAGCATATATATACGTACAGGCTAAGATATATTAGCAACGCAAAAAAAAAAAAATTTTCAGGTGCATGAGACCTAGGAAAGTATGGCTTTTTTTCTGTGTGAGAAGTAAATTGATGTTTATATTTTTCCTGCTAAATAAGCTTACCCTCTCAATCTGTTGATACTGTTTTACTTGCACAATGCCAGCAAATGTAACTGCCAGCACAGGTACTTCTGTACCCAAGAGCTGTACCCAGTTGCTGATTCTCCAAGCACAGTGGGCTTTATGAGCAAAACGCTTTTACGCATAAATCAGGTCACTTATTTAGGAGCTGACAGATTTTTGTCATGTCCCTCATTTTTATTTAATTAAGTTTTTGATTGCTGGTTTGTTTGTCATTTTATTCAAAGAGTTTTACAGAGACCCTTGTAACTCTAGACCTATGGAGAGTTTAAAATTTGAGAGATGCTAATCTGTTATCACAGCATATATATACGTACAGGCTAAGATATATTAGCAACAGCAAAAAAAAAAAATTTTCAGGTGCATGAGACCTAGGAAAGTATGGCTTTTTTTCTGTGTGAGAAGTAAATTGATGTTTATATTTTTCCTGCTAAATAAGCTTACCCTCTCAATCTGTTGATACTGTTTTACTTGCACAATGCCAGCAAATGTAACTGCCAGCACAGGTACTTCTGTACCCAAGAGCTGTACCCAGTTGCTGATTCTCCAAGCACAGTGGGCTTTATGAGCAAAACGCTTTTACTCCATACTCTAGCTGATGGCTTTTCTGGTGAGGTATTTTGAAAGAAGTCACAGTCCTAAACACTGCTACGTCAGCAAAAGTTTCATGCATAAATCTGGGCTAAACCGAAGAACAAGCACGAGTTGACCATTCAATGCATCACCTACCATTGTTCCCATTAGCTAGAACATTCACACGATACCAGTTTAGCCAGACTTTTTGGAAATCCAAAAGAAACTCCTAAATAATTCTTTTATTCTGCCTCTTTGCAGGTGGCTAATCTAGCTGTGCCACAATCTGTCAAAAGCTTTGTGTGCTGGTCCAGTTAGGCAGCTCCCAAAATACAGGTCCAATTTTATCTTTTTAAGGTGTTCTCCTGGGCTTCCTACATTTGTTTTCACTTTCCTTTTCTTATACCATTCTTACAGTAGCATCCAGATGGCAAAGAAATGCTCAGCCATATTTACATAAATACATAAATTTACATAAAACCAGAGAGTTAGAGAACACATTGCAGGGAAAATAATGAAGATAAACTTAGCAGCTTTCAGGTGAGTGCAATCAGAAAATCTTGCAGTCTTTTTTTTTTTCTTTTTTTTAATACACTCTACAAAAGGATGATATAATAGATTATAGGATTATGCAAAAAAAACTCCTAATACGTAACCTTTTAATCTGGAAACAATGAAAAGTACTTAGGAAAAAAGAATTCTGAAAGCAGGAGCCTATGGACTAGCACAGATCAGCACATTTCCATTTATGTTGATGCAGTCAGCCATTTATGTCAGGTGAGAACCTGGGCCCCCTGTGGAATTCAGAGCACAATATTAGGCAGCAGGCAGATCCTTTGCTGCTGGATACATCACCTGTTTATTTAGCCCCATCCAGCACAGAAGAAATTCCCCAATTTACTGGTGTTTGACTTTGCACTCTTCACAATAGTGCAAATTAAAAGAAAAGACAGAAGGCAGTGAGGATCCAATATGTTCTATGACCAAAATGAACTTTGGGTTACTTTGGATCTTACTTTTAGCTTCTCAGTGTGGAATATTTTCGGAGAACGTGGCTCAAATTTATGCCTGGCATAGTTCCATTCACTTCCTGAGAGATTAATTTAGCTCCTTTATTGTTTATGCTGTTTCAGACATTGCACATAGGTATCAGCATAAGTCAGGAACAGAGACAAAATCATTGACTGCATTTACCTAGATCCCCGTGTATGCCCTAATTGAATCACAAGCAAAAATGATTGCACAAACTGAATTTATCCAAAATTGTTAGTCTGATTTCAAACCAGCATCGAGAGGAGAGGCAAGCTTACATTATTCTGACCAAACAATATAGCTTGATAGCTCATCTCAGTGTCTAATGAAGTAACATCTGCATAATGCATGAAGTCCAATTTAGGAAAATTGAAACTGCTTTGCCTTAAAGATGGCCAGATGTTTAGTGAGCATATGATCAAGTGACAATTACACCCAGAGAAATGAAGACCAAGACTGAGGCAGATAAGTAATACAGAAGGAAATTTTTCATTTCCATTTGCAGCGGGGAAGACCAGCAAACAGCTTGGTGATCTCAATTCTTCAACTACTAAAAGCAGTAAAATTAAGTAACTGACAATATTAGACAAAAAGATGTTTTATTACAATATAATAATCTCTATAAATTGAAAGAATAAAGTCATACCTTTCTACAGTTCACAATTTTGATTGCCTTGTAATTCAACCTCAATCTATAGGCTGCCTAGGTAACAAAAAAAAACATACTGTGCATGCTGCAGTAAATATACCTCAGGGAAACATCCACCTGAAAAGCCATTTGAAAGCACAGAACTATCAGTGTCTGATATATGCAGTGTGTGTAAGCAGATGGCAGTTATTTCTTTGTCTCAGTTATCCAACGCACTTTACCGAACATGAACTATCAGCCAAAGCTCACTATCCCTTGAGTCCAGTAGCTACTGTTTCCAAGAATGATTTTGAGATGCAAGGTCTGAAAACAGAAGTAATTTATTCTTATTGGGTAAACAATACAGCTGGAAAAAAATCGCAAAATCTTGGGCGCACATGCCCTTTTTCTGATCTGAAAGAGACATCGCAAACTTCAAGCCCGTTGAGATGAATATGTTCTGGGTAAAAATAAGTTACATTAATCAACAGACAATAAAGATAAAGGTTAGTATGTACAACTGAATCAGGAAAAGGTGCAATAGACAGGAAAGGTGACAAGTAGTTACCACTTGCAGAGGTTACCAGGAGCACAAATTGTACAGAGACATAAACCCAATGCCACTATTGAGCTTGTGCTTGTCCATATTCAACACAATTACAAAATTTAGTTTCCAGGCTTCTTCTTTTGAAGGTTTTAGTAATCTCTCTTGAGGATAAGGACCAGGAGGTCTGAAATAGCATGCCTGTCTTATGAAATGTTCTCAAAATAGTACCCAACCATTTTTGTCTTTCCTCCTCTGTTACAGTTCACTGTGATGCATCATATTTGTTCTGTTTCTCCCATACAGTCTTCACAGGAACTTCTGGCTTCATAGAATAATATTAATACAGAAGCACATTACATGACAGTGTAATCATCACTGTGTCTATGTCAAACATGATGAAGTGTTTGCATGACCAAGGGTTTCTCCATTTTTTCCAAATATACCTTCTTTATAACAGCTGGCCTAATTTCCTTCCTTCAAACTTTGCTTTTTTAAATCTCAAATCACAACAGGTACAACAACCCTATTATTACAACATATTTTTGCAAGACCAGAATTCCTGTGGAAGAAGAAATTGCCAAGAATTATACAGATTTCTTCTAAATTTCTAATCCCACTTAAATCAAGTATTCACTATCTATGCAAGGAAAATACCAGTGGAGCTCAGACTGATATGAGTATTTAACAACCACTGAAATTTATGGTAAGTTAGGCACTGTAAGAAGGAGCTTGACACCTTCATACCTTTGTGAACACGGTCCTCAATTTGTCAAGTCATATGTATGAGAATTAGAACAGGTTAATGTAGCTAAGTATTTAATATCTCCCATGACTAAGTTCCCTAAGCACTTTTGAAAATGCTGTTCTCCTTGTAAAATATGCCAAACGCAGGTCAGAGAAAGCAAGAATCAGTTATCCCTGCTCCCAGGTCTCCCAAGGAATGCAGTTTCCTAGATAAGCTCCGAGCATACACAGCTAGCCTTGGGGCAAGCACAGAAAACAGTCAGAAAGGATGACTAAGTTCCCTAAGCACTTTTGAAAATGCTGTGTAAAATGTAAAATATGCCAAACGCAGGTCAGAGAAAGCAAGAATCCCTGCTCCCAGGTCCCCCAAGGAATGCAGTTTCCTAGATAAGCTCCGAGCATACACAGCTAGCCTGGGGCAAGCAACAGAAAACAGTCAGAAAGGAAGGTAGCAGCTTCTTTGGTTTAAGAATCTCACAACAGCCTTGAGAATTTCATCTCTCAGACCCCTGAGCAGTTTCCTTATCTTTACCATTTAAAACTTAAAAAAACACTTAGTAAAATTATTATATTAACATTAAAATGTTTGTTGCTATTTTTAATGGAGTGACTCTACTTCACTGTAATACCTAAGATGTTTAACTAAAACACATCCAAGACTCTATGGTCAAAATTGTCGGCTTCTATGTAGTATACAAAAAGCTAACAGCATTTACAAAAACATCTTCCCCTCACCAAATTTCTTCAGCATTCAAGGGTTGCAAATGTCATTTGTGGAAGTAGGAAGAGACACAAGTTTCTGGAGGCGATAGCAGTTTTAAGGGCAGAAAACAGCTTGTCCAACACAGTATGTATAGCAGAACCACCTGTATCTTACAAGTCTAACGAAAAGCAGATGCACAAGAAGACAGAGGTGGAGAGAGCTTTGAGGAAGAAACCTACAAAAACATATAAAGAACCTAGAATAACACTATTTTTGACCACATAAAAGTCCCTTTTCCAGATCAAGAAAGTAATAAATGAAGACTACAGTGATTTAAAAGGAGAAGAGTGCATGATGTTAACAAAAGCATCGAGGTGCTGGGATACAGATACATCCCTGCGGTCTGTAGACTTTTTTTAATTGCAGAAACCAAGCATTTGTTTTATTCTTCAGTTCTGTGTAGTCACTCAGCAGAAATTCCTTGTCTGTACCAGAAAAAGCATGTCTGAGAGTACTTAAGAGTCAAGGGACATCATGTTCACCAAAAAAGATGAAGGGAAATGAAATACAATTCTCTAAACCTTATTTTTCAGCAATGAGACAATAAAGGAAATGATATCCGATTAGACTGATGGCAAGCTCTCATGTGGAAAAAAATTAAGGTACGTGGGTTCTTCTGGGTTTTATTCATTGTAAGAATGGTGTGAAAAATGAAGGGCATTGTTCTGATATTTAAATGACACTGATGAATAGTATTCACTTTTTACCAACCAAAAAACCTTACAGAAACATGAAGACTCTTCTGTGACCCAATTATGGATTATATGGGGTCACATTGTATGCAGATGTTCCTTCCTAACTACGAGCACATTTATAATGCCACTGGAATCACTCTATGGATGCTGTGATGGCTGGGTCTGCATTCCCAAAACTTTATACCATGAAATTTTACAAAAATTACATTATTTACGGAACAAATCAGCAACATTCATTTGCTTCTTGGGTAAATCCACCACTGAAAGAACTAAGGAAGACCAAACTCTCAAAACCATGGTTTAAACTATGTCAATATCATGCAGGAATCCAGTAAACAGGTGGACACAAAAGTAATTACTCTCTCATGGAGCAATCATGGAAAGCTCAAGCTCTAAAACAAACTTGATAAATGCTTGACTGCTCCAAAACTAAACTGATTTAGGCAAAGAGACCCTCAATTTACCCTAAAGTAATTCAATATCCTTTTCAGAAATTTAGCCATAGCTTTTCTAAATTAACTTTCCCAAATGTTGGTAATAAAGAAAGCGAAGCTATGTAGCACTGGATAGTCAAGGAAGGCAACTGTAACTTTCTAAAGGAACTGTAACAGTGCATACACTTACACTAAAGCCTAGGATCTGCAGGCCCAAGGAATAGGTTATTGAAGTGGGAGAAATCACGCATAAGAACTGGCATCAGGCTGGAAAGTAGCTTCTTTCCATACTTAGTACAAAGGCCACTTCATTCGCTCAAAGATGAGGTACCTGTTAGATACTGTAGCAGTGTTCAGCTATGGAAAAAACATGCAGGCCAGCTGTTCTTCAGATCTTTTTGCAATGCCCATTACTGAGCAGATGAGGCATTTCGTTCTCCTATATTACGGAAAGTAAATTGCTCATTTGTTATACACCTTTTGAGACAACACTAAGGCTAAGTCATCCATATTTGACAATCTGCTTGAACTCTGATAAGACAGACCAGCAGACAGAATATCAGTCCATTACCAAAGACTTGTGAGAGAAACTATCATTCCTCCAAGAAGCAAACTGCATTTCCTGCCAATGTAGTAAATTATAGCAATAAGTATTCTGCTGCTACACATCACAGCACACAAGCTTCATTACAGAAAAATGAACATTATGCTAGTCCATCCCATTGCACCTCAAGCAAGGGCAGCCTAAGGCCTTTATCCAAGTGTCTATCAGCTAGGTCATATTTTAGTTACACAACGTGGTGCTCTAGAGGAGACCAAAAGTAGAAGCTGCCAAGGTGATATCCGAAAAAATCAATCCATGCTCATTTTTTTCCTTCCAGCTTCTACTCTGTTTCACTTTTGAGATTATATTAGCCTCTCACAAGTTCAATGGTGGAACAGAGGTCATAAATAGACTCAAGTTTCAGCTTATTACTGCTACCTCCCAGAAACATTTTCATAGCCAGAGTTTGAAGCAACAAGAATGAGTCTGTATGTGAGGTGATTTTGATTTATCAGCAAAAATCCATGCAGCTTGACAGTTTTCTATAATTCATACCTTTTTTATCGTGAGTGATCCAAACTTAATGACAGTATATAAATATGCTCTAGAAAAGAGAATAGTAACTTGATCATAATTTAGCAAAATGTTTAAGTGTATGACTAGTATCTTAGTCCTCGTAAATGAACAGACCCACTCAAACTAAAATTTAATCCAGGACTTGAGTGTTCTTTTAGGTCACAGAGCAAAAAAGAAGCTTGTAAAATTTGCAGGGAAAAACACAAACATCCCGAGGCATTCCGTTATTTTAGAGATGATCTGAACTCACCAACTGGAAAACTCACCCCTCAAAAATAACAGAAACCACCGCCCTACACAATTGCTTTACAAATAGATTAGGTAAAACAGCGAGACACAATTAGAAAAAAACACTCCAAGTTAACAATGAACAACAGGATATCAGGCTTGTGCTCAAATAGTGTCCTGCATTATCTTTGAGAAGAAGCCTGTAAAGGAAATATTTGGGGCTACATAGTGGGGTGAAAAACAGATGAAATCTGGATTTGAATTAGCTTTGCCTTATTATGGAAAGATTCACCAGATTATGTTTCTATAATTGCAGATGCTCCAATAACAGTTCCAGCTATCAAGTAAATAGGCATAGAGACTAAAAATATGCTAGAAATTCAGACTTAATTATAAGCTCTGAATAATAATTTAAACAAGTCTCCACATCAAGACTATTTTTTTAAATACCTATCATGTCTACTGGAGAAGCAAAATGAGCATGTGGGGACTTTGAAACTGAAGTTCAAAGAAGTCTATCAGCACATTAAGGGGCAAAAAAGAGTAAAGATTGCTTTTATTCTACAACACTTAACTGAACAAAAGGGAAATACAGAATCCATAAAGACATATGATATAGCCTAGAGAGTGGACACAAAAGAATGAAGTGATGAAACAGTCTATGAATTACCTTTTCAGATTACCTGAGAATAAAGAGATGAACATATAACCAGCAGATAACCAATTAATAGTTTTATGAACAGGTAAGTACAGTTTATAAGCTTGTTTCTCACACTGTCTCTTCAACATACTTTCTGTACAGCTGCATTAAACTGAGATTCCAGTTGCTAAAACCATATAGGTGTCAAATTCTTCCTTCACCAGCAACCTGTGCTGCAGCCTCAGATTCCTGTAGCTACTCAGTTAAGACTATATGTGTGTACACACAAACACACAGACTTTGATGCTATTGAGATCTAATAGTCTATGTAATCTCAGTGTGTTTACATTTCTGTCTCACAAAACTACTTCTAGGGGATTCTTTTTTCCCATCAGTTACATCTGGCTCCCACTTTGCATTTTGCATGGTCTCTCTCCTTTTTCTGTTCTTTTATACACAAGCCAGTACTGCTTATCTGTAGAAAACCAGGCTACAGTGAGCCACATTAAGATCTAAGTTTTATAACGCAACTCATAAACCTTTGCTGTTGTTGACAAAAATTAGAGCATGGATTTTAATGCAAAAGCATATGCTTCCTGGACACCATTTTGAATGGGAAGTGTTAAAAAAAAAGACACTGAGATATGAAAACTGAGTGATCTGGAATTCATACACCTGTTTTACAATATAAAGTGTGGAGAAAAAATAAAAACAAGATTGCAGATGAATTTTCACATTTAAAAAACTCACTTAGAATATCCCTAACAGCAGTGGAAGCATGTTCATTATGATTACAGATATAACAAAGTTTTTAAATACAGAAAAGGTTGAAATAAAATCTTAGAGTAGATATGAATATTGCATCCTACAAGTCAGGGTCTCTAATGACATTGTAACGTGAAATGGCAAGTTGCAGATTTCTGTAACTTACTTTATGAAGAGATGAAAACCAAGAAAAAGGGATATAATATGCACACAGGAAGATTTAATTTGGCTCAGAACTTCCATGTGTCATTTACTTTTAAATCAATCACTTTATGTTTCTTTTAAATCAGTCCAAGCTCACATCCTATTATGTTTTTGATAAAGGACAGGCAGCAAGATATTTATACCATAGATGGCTTTTCTCTGTTAAAAAGCCACCCTAAAATTTTTGAACGGGCATTCAAATATCTCCGAGTTTTAAATTTCAAAATACTCTTGTCTAGTATCAATCATTTCTGTCATTTCATAACATCATGCCATAGCTCAAAATGCTGAAATTACTTTCTTCTTCAAAGCCACTGCCACGTGAGACTTCCTAGTATCAATCAGTTCATTATTCTGCCTGCTTTTACTTCTTTATTCTTACACAATTCCCATTTCTTGCTACTTAACATTAGCTTTTTTTAGACTATGCCCCAAAGGAATCTTCCATGTCACAGACAAAGGAAGGGTCACCACTGTCTATCCAGAAAACAATTTTCTATTGCCATCATAAAGATGTTATAATGATGAGTCTCTAATAGAAGAGCAGCTACATTACCTTCTCACAATCACTCCTGTTTTTTCTGGAAAACTTGAGGTTCTAAATAGATATTTTTGAAAGCAACTAGGAAATTAATCACTGGTAAGTCCTTTAGGGGAAGTGGCATAAACCCTCTGCAAACAGTCTGGAATGCAGGGTCAGCCGTATATTCCTGTGGATTATGTCATCTTTGTCACAGAGAACATTACCTTTCCCTTGACTGCAAGCCTTTTTGAACAGATCCCTAACATTTCTTCCCCTTGTGGCACTTCCAGCCAGAGGAAAAAAAAAGAGGATTTCTTTTTCCTCAGGGCCACAAGTATTCACATACAATTCATCTGAGGTTATCTTTGCTGTAGGTAGGTGTCTGGTAGCAACTGTCTTTTTCCTGATTGTTAAAGAAACAGTGAGATATTAATATTAATATTCATACTCAAGTCTAATCACAATTACAACAAAGTTATTGACATCTGAAAAGCTTTGCTCTACAAAATTGGCTTGAACATTCAACGGAACACCCATTGAATAGATAAAGTAAATTATTTTACTTCCTAGGTTTCACCCACAGGATGAAAAGTGCTGATGAAAACTGAGAAGAAAATATACCTGCAGAGTTTGATCTCTAGAGAAGCTCCACATGATTTTCCCTCAGAAGTGCTGCAGATTAAGAAAAAAGTGATAGAGCTAAGGGCTAAGTTTGGAAGTACACAGCAGGGAAGTCCTCCTTGTACATGTTGATGATCTCACTCTTGAAATAGGAGATGGAAATCAATGTAATCATCTTTCTTTTTGCCCAATCAACTACCATCTTGCCGAGTTGCCTTGACAGAATAGCTCAACTTTTAATAATAATTTAGGGGAGAAAAGCTAAAAGCTCCTCTCCTGCTGAGAAATATAGCATATGTAGATTCTCACAAGAATACTCTTTTTTTTCTCCCAGAATACTCTTCTAAATTCTGTACACGATTTTCACACACATTCCTCTCTCTTTGAGAGTTCAGTTATATGACAGGAATCAGACTGAAGATGGTCCCTTCCTTCCCCTTCCTCTGCCACAGGTAATTTCCAGCTACTGTTTCTGTTCAGCTCTTTGTGTACCCATGCTCCAGCAGTTCACAGGCTATATGAAAAACTGCTTACTGAAAAATAAATAAATTATTTTTTAATTATTATTTTTAATTTCAAGTAGGGCATCATAGAGCTACTGCATACTGTAGCCAAACAGTTGAAATAACACAAATGGGGGGAAAAGTAGCTCCTCAATCAGTTCTGCCACTGGAGAGACAAGTTATCATACAGCACCATAGTTTGTAGGTTTGTGAGGAGGACTTCCATCTTCATTGTAAATTTGAGACTGCAAGCTCATTCCTGCTCTCAGGTAAGTTTGGACAAACTCCAAAGTAAAAGAGCAGAAATGGAGATTTTGGACAAGAGTTTGCTATATTTGAGTGCCTAATGTTAATCCCCTATATTGGTAATTAGGTTTGAGAACGGAAGTAAAACTCAGAAGTGCTTAGCTAGTTCAGATTCAGTTTCAGTGGGATATACTGTCCACAAGCATATCTGAAACAAGGTCTATTTCTATTCAAAAGTTTAGATACAGCTTTAAGCACACTTGAGTCCTTAAAACTTCAGGTACCTACATTTTATATTTCATCATTGTTTTATTTATCATTCTGCCCTTACAGATTATACGCAGTTTTTTTCAGCTGTAACCAAGAAATACCTCTATGCCATACATTCATTAACTATCCTAATAAGACCATCTACTATCAAAGAGATACAGTATGCATTTTTTAAATTGGTATCGTGGTGCATCTTTCTGTCGTGGTGCCTTAAGATATCCTGAACTCAAAGTTAAGGGATAAGTAAACTAGTTGTGATTTGACTGTGCCATAATAATCTTCCAAGAACCACCGGTTCCTTCTATGATTTTTATTTCCTTCTTCCTCCCTGAAGCAGTTCCGATCAAATGCTTTCTTAATTATTATTCCACATACACTTCCAGTACCCCAAAATGATACTTACAAGCTAATTCAGAGGGGCAAAGAGTGAAAAGACTTTGAAAAGTAAGCATCCTCACCATTGTCCCCACTACTTTTGAATAGAGTACCCATTCCTAGAGTATACATGAATGCAAGCCAGAGGACCATAAGCAGAATAGATTTTCCGATAAATCACTCCCAGGACAAGTCATTTGGGTATGCAGTCAGGGAAGGGCAAGATAATCAGTTATTTATTAGTTCAAGAATGGAGCAGGTACTCCCATTGCTTGACATTCAGTGCTTCACATGAAATATGACCAATACATTTCACACTCTTTGAGTAACTGGCCAAGTTGTTTCCAGCACATAATTTGTTCTGTCTTTACTTGCCAGTTTTCCCATTGTCAGGGGGCATAGGAGTCTCTGACCACCCAGTATTTGACATGCTGCAATAATTTACATTCTCCCATATACATAGGCAAAACCAAATAATCGGGATGAATGACTACCTTTCAAATTCAGCAGCTTTTGTTCCAAAAATACAAAACATACATGCAGTGCATTGATTAGATTCCTATATGACCATTGTACACAGCAGCCTTTGAATATCATTGTGAAAAAGAGAAAGTCATTGCTTTGAAGAGGTTAGTATAAGAGCTTTAAGTAAATTAAGATATTATCAGGTCCTCCATTTCCAAGTTGTATTAAGAAAAAATTCAGCCTAGTTTACAAAGAGGAATATTGTGCTGAATTCAAACCTGAAGTTGCACAAGCAGCCACAGCAACCCATACCTCCATAGCTACCGGCTACGCTTTTTAAATCTGAATGTGTTTCTGCAGAACTGAGGAATGTCCTGGAGTTAGACGACCACAACAACTGACCAACTGTTATGTTTTGCCAGGTTCACTATTGTCACACTATCAGACAGACTCTTTCAGTTTCTCCTGCCTTTACACATGCAGTACAGCTATGTATAACTTCTTCAAAATTATACTTTAAGGCTAAAGATTGTTGATAACTCAGTGAAAGAAAAGTAACCACTGAAGAGATGATGAATTTCAAATAAATATACTGATAGTACGCAATGACTCTCATTAACTCCACATTATGAAGCTCTGTATATTCGATTGACTCTTGAATCATTAATTCAAGAATTTTCTTGACAATAGCTTTGCTTCATACTTATTTTTTTCCGAAGATGGCTATTTTACCATTCAAGACCTACCAGCATTTTGTGGTAGACAACACAGAGCATAATATTGCTTGTAGGTTTGTTCTTCTCTTGAAGAGGCACAAAAGTCATCTGAAAAACAGAGCTATAGCTGAAAACAGAACTAAATCAGCAATCAAAACAACTTATCCCAGTGGTATTTATTGTCTTTTTCAAAAGCTAGTATTGATGCCAAAACCAGCAGTCCAGATAAAAATCTTTGTTAGCAAGTCACTTACCATATTTATTGATGATACAGGACCAATGCTGTTGACATAAATGTCAACATCAATAACTGTTGGTTTTACTGTGGAGAAGAAAAAAAAAAATAATATTATTTTGCAGAAAACATAAGTAATCATTTTAAATATTTTCTTTCCCAATAACTGTAAGGTCTACTCTTCAGGTAGAACTACTGAGAAATATGGATTATGTATTTTTCAGGAAGACAAGGTTCTTTTCCTCCTACCCAACAAAAATTGCCATAAATTACAGCCTGTACCACTTCATCATCATGTTCCCCATTTATCTCAGCAGCAATTTGTTAAAGAAACTTTCAGTGCTAAGCATAGTAGCTCAAACTCAAAACCCCAGATGACTGACATGAAACTAGAAATAATGCAGCATATCACTTTTTCCCATTGCCTCAACATGCAGGTCCTTTAGCATGTTTGTTCCACACCAAAAAATCTTTCCAGATTTTCTCATCTCATCAGCCCTGAAATCATCCTAACTTAGAGTAAAATCACTATGAAATCCATTTAGCTAAACCTAAGCAACTCTTCTTTCAATTTAGACTCATTCCCTTCGTCCCACATTGCCTTTGAATTCATTCATCCAAAGGTTTTTGATTTGGTTTAGTCAATGCAGGTTTCTCATAAGGTCTTCCAGGTTTTCAGACTTCCAGGATTTAACAGGCCAGGATAAGCTCTGTACTCCTTTCCTTAGCTGAGGCCACTAGGACTTATCTTCCTTTTAGCATCTTTGATGTCAATGTACCTGCTGAACATTATTCAGAAAGCTCTTACTGGTGACATAGCCTAACTCTAAAATAATGCCACTCTTACACTGAAAGGCATGTTGGGTTTTTTACTTACACTGCCCTCCTTCCGACCCCACAGGGTATACATTAACCTCTAAATTGAGATCTAAATTGGTGCTTTACTTTCTCCAGGATTAGCCGATCCAAAACTAAGTTAGTATAAATCCTGTTCTAACCTGCATTGTCAGAATTTATGCAAACTTGGCCCTAGTAGGCCAACAGCTTCTGTTAGACATCTCCCTTTCCCATAGAGGCACCTTCCCCTCCCCATGGTCTTCAAAAATCTCCAGAGAGCAATTCAAACCACTGAAGTTTGGGAACTATGCTGAACTCAGGACTTTTTTGCACCAATCCCCAAGCCCCCTAGAACGAGGAAATGCAGGTACATCAGCCACTCAAAACTCAGAGAGCTTTTCTCAGGGAAGCTACCGAGCAGAGAAGTGAGGAACAGTTAAATACCACGGTTCTGTGGGGAGCTTATCTCAGGTGGATAACAGTTAATTTATCTAAAGCTTAAGAAGCCATCTGGCACAAAGCTGAAAATAGACAGGAATCTTCACATGTAAAGATGAATAATTTTTGCCCGCATCCCGAAAAGTTAGATGGTTCTGAAAAAATAGGCAGGCTGGCTTGTCATGTAAGACTTTGGTATGTACATATCATTAGGAAGACCAGATCTAATGTTGCAAAAACAGACATTAAAGTGGGTACAAATAGTGGTTAAAGATGATAACCATTCTCTCTAATTCATTAGGTACCACACACTTCTTTGAATATGGTCGGAACATCCAGGATTATTTAAGGTCATGGTTTCAAATTGTCTGAAATACTGGCTTATAAACTCGGATCTTCCCTTCAGCAAAAGAAAATCTGAACTCAGCTAAACAAGCATAACTGATTAATGCAACTATAATTGTACCCAGCTAATAACTAAATAGGAGTCTAGCAGCTTCTGGTAATGAGACTTGCCTCAAAATGCAGTAATAAATGTCATTACATAGGAATTGGTAATAGCGGGGAACTACAGCTAGCTCTTTTACCAAGATAGCATACATGGAATAAAGGGCTCTGATTTTTTTAGGGCTTATGAACATATCTAGCTGGAAGTTCAACACTAAGGAGTTCTGGTGAACATTAATGGGACTAGACTTAGTGATGCAAATTGGCATGCAATTGAATCTTGGCACGATCAGGAACAAAGCTCAGGACCAGAACACAGTGCTCAGAATCCATTTTTGTTTAATCATTGCAGTTAAGACTATAAATAGATTATGAGATGATAATTTCTCCTGAATGTGCTGGGCCAAACTCTTTTCCAGTGCAAAAAAATGAAGCACTGCTTGTTAATGCTACAATTTGGTCTTACTCACAGTAAAGGTCTAACCTTGGAACAGAAGAAAACTAAGCAGCAGCCATTTCTTATGTCAAATTAAATCAGCATCTAGCCTCAGACATTCCCAGTGAAATTCAAATTAAAAAAATGCAGGTAAGCTATTATATCACTACAGCAACAAAAAAGACTGAAAGTTCCCTTGAATGATATTTTGTTTTCCTAGGCAGAGGCAGAAAATACAATTTTAATACAATTGTATGGTAAATATGTGTTCAGGTTTTGAAAGAAAAAACAGAAGAGTACAGTTCTTGTTGCACATGGTCTCTCATGGTTATAAACAGATATAAACCGGAAGAACCATCAGGTATAAATTTTAGATTTGTTATCATAGGATTTTAATTCAAAATACCACCCATAATGAGGTAAAGATTTTAAGATCACTTCATCCAAAATGCATTATGAAAAAGAAAATAACTGAGTCTTAAAGTTACCACGTCTTATTAGAAAGAACTAACCCTCTAGTCTTCAAAATAAACTGAGTTTCATGGAAGATATAAATAGTTACATTACCAATTATTTCAAGGCCTGCTCAGTTTTTCTGTATACTACATGCATTTGTGAGCACTCAGTTCGTGGACTGATTTAAGCCATGCATGGAGTTGCTGACCTGCAGATGGAGCCTTTTTTCTTGAACTAAGAAAGTCCTCATAGTCTTGTTGATTGAACAACGAAAGTGTTAACACTTCACTAAAAGTTGGCAATAAGATTACGAATGGATACTCAGCTCCAGTACCGTTTTGATATCGGCATCAGCCCAAAATAGTTCTAAAGAGCTGTCAGAAACTTAGAAAAGTTACTGGCAGAACCATGTGTATATCACATGCAGGAGAGCAATTAAAGGTTGTCAACAAATGTACCAACCTTCTCAAAGTTCTTTGAAATATTCTTCAATATATGGTAGTTAACTTTCCCTAAAAGACAATGTAAGCACATCCAAGTAACTGCAGTGTTATGCTGCTACACAGTGCTATCCAAGGTTAGCAACTGCTTATCACAATCATTTCATCTTCAAACATGTTGGTTTTAATTGAGGAGGGGATTTATCAAGCCAATCTTGCAAACAAAACTAAGGTCGTGCCAATATTTAGCTAATAGTCCCCATCTGATCCAAATGCCATGGCTTTGAGACAGACAGAGTGTATATTCCAGTCAGCCTTGTGACTATCACATTGCAAAGACACATCCAAGTGAAATTTGTCCACAAACTTTAGACAGTTCAAAAGACGCCTAGCCGCAGGAGTTGTGAATTCAATGCTGCCTGCAAAGCTCGCTTAAGAAGCCAGGTGAACACTTAGACAGTTAGTGTAAAGCTAGATCAGGTATGTCTGGACAACAACGAAACACAGAAACAGCTAGAATAATGCCCTGATCACAAATACCCATGCAGGCCGACCATAGGATTTGTGTAGTCCTGCTTAAACAGATTTAAACTGGTGAAATAAACAGTACCTGAGCTTGAATCCCATTAAAATCCATGAATACTTTACTCTTGGACATATGCAAGCTGATCGTGTATGTAAAAAACTTGACAGATAAATCAGGAGAATTTTAAAAGGCTTTTGAGGAAATGAACAAAGGGATTGTTATACAATTTCACAAGTCATGTAGGGAAAAAATCTGCATTAAGTTCCTGACATTTTATTACTTTTATTTAGTACTTTAAATTAACTCGTCCTTTTAAAATATCTCTTAATTTTTGATAGATCTCTGCTATTCAGAATTGATGCTTATTTCATGAATGAAACCACTTTGTTTGCTTCCTCCAGAAAGCTTCCTCCAGAAAGCTTCCTCCACATTTGAAGTGTGTCCAAACAGCATTTATGTTCCTGCACAAATCATAAATATTTAGATTTTTTTTTAAAGTTTAATGTTTAGAAAGATTTTTAGTGGAAGCTCATTTAAACATGTGTAGAACTAGCTGAGCTCTCATAAATTTTAAAATAAAATTAAAATTCATTTTTGTTGAGAGTTAACCTTTCTTACATTGTTCAAGCAACTCCCAGGTCTAAATTACTCTGGTTTTACCCAAAACAGTGGTGGTAAAAATGTTATGGATCAATATACACATATTTATAGAAGCAAAGCAATTAGCACTAGATTTTTAGAAGGCACGCAACCACATAACAAACACAATATGAGCTCTGTTCCAGAAATACACAGCCACTAAAACTCTGCCTAAGTTCCACAAGACTTCTGAACGCAAAAGACTAACAAGATTGGCTCTACGGTAATGAGATATTTTTTGAAATTACTCTATAATGATATTTTACATTTTCTCATTAGCACATAAATTGCTATTTTTAAATTGGAATAAAGCTGTAATAAATCATTACACAGTTGTCGGTAACCATAGTAGTAGTGATTATAGTGTTAATGTTTACTTTGCCTTAGTGATGATGACTATTAATATTTTCCTACATGACCTTATAGGCGACACCTAATTACCTGTTTGTTCCTGTAAAACAAACTGCTATGCTAACAAGTCACTTCTCAGGGATAACTGTGGTCAGCTAAAACTTCTATATTTTAGGACGAATTACCACATTTCAAGAAAGACGTAGTAACAGAAAGTGTTGAGTCACTATCCCTGGAGGTATTTAAAAGACGTGTAGACATGGCACTTAGGGACATGGTTTAGTGGTGGACTTGGCAGTGTTAGGTTAATGGTTGGGCTCGATGATCTTAAGGGTCTTTTCCAACATAAATGATTCTATGATTCTATTCTATCATTCTCCGAAGGTATTGGTGAGGAAAATAAAAAAGACTCATTCTTCCTGCATAGAAGAGAATGGGCTTGAACAGATAGAGGTCAAAGCCCTCCACTTGCTACAGCCAGAGAAACTCTGACAGAACTGTCACCCCGATGTTTTAGGATCAAACTACCAAAATGGGACTGTAAATGAAAATCAAAAGGATAATCAAAAATTGGGTGCAGACTTGAAAGAACGTTTGGATGACAGCAATACCAGGATGAGAACACAGTCTTCTGAACAGGGTATTTTATTCACATGCTAGGTTTTGTTGCCATTCTGTCCAGGAGTGTGAATGACAGCATGCACATAAACGGACTCCCTCAATTAACTACAAATCACTTTTATTCTTCACATCCCACCATCACCATCAATCAACCTTCAGCACTTTTACCTTTCATTTACCTTTCCCTAATGCACAAGCTGTAATTTTTCCAGTATTACGTTGTTTGGGAATGAAAACTGTAGATCTTAATGGTTAGGCTGGTTTTACAATCAATCCCTAAAGTTTTCCATTTTTGTTTTACTTATATTCATAGGAGAGGTGAGTTCCTATGTGATATCGTAAGACTGAACAATAGAATTTGTTCCTGCAAAGTCTAGCAAGTTAGCAACCAAGGTCTGGATGAACAATAGCAGTCATAAGAAAACCATACAACTGCTGAAAAGAGCAACAGTATTTTAAAATAGTATGTGCAGAAAGTTTTCCTTGTTTAAAGATGACAGAATAATTTATTAGTTTGTGCCACAACCTCAAAATGGCAACTGTAGCACCGTACATCTGCCCAATTTACAAATACTTGCTCAGAACCCTCTTTAATAAAATAAAAAAAACTTCTAAATACACTTCTACACTTGGAAGAGCCAGCATAGTCTAGGTAATCGCAGAAGGAAGGAGAGAGAAGAAAGGGATTTTCTTATGTAATTAATGTCTCAGACTTTTCCTGACTCTAACCTAACTTTCAATCCGTGGTATCCCAAAAGTCTGTATGCTATACTCCTAACCTCCTCTCAGGTTTCTTAGGTGAAGTTACGGAAAAGAATTGAAAATAAGAACTAGCAGCTGCTACATACAGTTTTGAGTCTGACAGTTTAGATGAAGAGTTTGGCAAACATTAACTGTCAACCAAACATTCCTACCTACAATGCCACTCAAGAAAAATGGCTTGTGTCAAGTCATTTCAGAAATCAATCACTGTCAGGAAATAAAACTCTTAAAAAAACTTACCTGTGTAAATGAATTATTTACATTCACAAAGAGAAGGTCGTATTATAAGGGACCTTGCTGTTAAGTACTTGGGTAAAAGGCCTTCTCTCTCCAGCACAAAACCAGTACACCTTTGTCAACCCAACAGACCACACGCAAGACATACATAAGTATTGAAAAGATACAAGTGGCTCATTAGAAATGAGACAAAAGAGCAGTTTTATCTGCAAAGAACTGTATTACTTGGGTTAAATTATGAGATTAGTTTTGGAAAAACAGAGTGTTTGAATACTGAAATATTTCTATATACTGAAGTACTGTAAGCTTCAAATTAAAGTGTTGCTTTCCAGCATTCAATTTAAATTAGGTGTTCTAAAAAAAAATTAAAAAAAAGAAAAAATCAAACTTGTTAAATAATCAAAAAAATAAAACCACTTTTTATTTTTAAGCAGAAACATTAAATTGGAGGTCTTCAGGGTCACTGCATTGGAATAAAACTTCTCTACATATTCTCATATTCTTTTAGCATGGCTCATTAAGAGTTTTACCTGAGAGAAGGATGAGTAAAAAGTAGGGTGTTTCCCCTGACAGCTAAGAAGCTGTGAATGAAACCAGGTCAGCAACCAAACTCAGAAATTCCCCTTTACTCAGCTCCATGGTTAAGTGATTAGAAAAGCAGAATGTAGGCATGAAAAAACTCACTGTCAACACCCTTTCCTAATCAAAAATGTTCCCATGCTGGATTTTGAAAGAGCCTATGTCTGATGCACTATACTGGCACCAGACCAGGATTAGGTGCTCAGATGCAACCAACCTATTTATTTATGTCATGTTTTAAAACTCAGACATGGACTACAGTTTTCAAAATCTAAAACTGGGACTTTGGAGTAGCCATAGAGCAGTTTGCCCTTCATTTATTAGCCTTGCTATTAATATTCTAGAAATGTTCATGGCAAAGTTTGCAGAAGGAAGTATCAATTACTGAAGATGCTGGACAATCAGAACTCCTGCAGACAATCGAGAAATCCCTTCTATCCTCCCACCTAGAACAGAGATTGTTCTTGTTTGCATTGAATAGCAATCCTTTCCTCAGCAATATTCCTCTCCTCGCATAGGTGTGCTTATACATAATGCATAGGAGATGACTGGCACTAAAACAGTCTTCATATTTACTGTCTTACTCATGGAAATGGACAGTTAATGGATTTCCAGTTTGGTGGCTGAATCAGAACAAAAGTTTCCTGAAATAAAGACAAAATCCACTTTCCTCTCCCAAAAGAAGAGAAAGGGAAGTATCAATAAGAACAATTAAAACATTTCTGATTTTTTCATTATGATCTTTTTCAACTCCTGAGCTCTCACTATATGCGGCCCTGTTTCCTATGCAGCTGACTCTTAGCCACAGCACTCCGCATCCTCACCGATGGGTTATTCAAGTTTCTTCTTCCATATAAACCTAAATTAGACTAATCTCCACAATCTTCTGCAGTGCCCAATACTACAGAAGTTGGATCTGGGACTATGGCTTTCCCCTCCTGAATGCTGCCATAATACAAACAGAAGTTACTCCCTCTCTCCTTCCCGTTGTGTACTACCTTTACACACTGGTTAGCTCTCCAGGTACAACTGTCTATAATCAATCCCTAAGGGACAACTCTCTCTCTCACTGCTTCCTGTTATAAGATGTCTGATACTGTCTCTCATAGGCTAGCACAAAAAAAGACTTACAGCAGAAAGTAGTAATTTGACCTTGCATGACAGTTTACAGCTTTCTCTGCACTATGATCTGGGAAATATTTTGATCTGTGAGGCAATAAGCAACCCTCTGTCACCGCATATGGGGAAACCTTGCTGGAGCCAATTTAAAGAGTATCAGGTGCGGCAATCGGCAGCTAGCAAAAATAACTTGACAGCCACGGTGGTAATAGCCTGTGGTGCACTTCAGGGTTCATTTCTGTGTGGCCTGCTAGGAAGGCAGGTCAGACAGAAGAAAGGTTGTCACACTGCTTCAGAACTCAAGGTTTTCATTCGGATTGTGCTTGAAAACGCACATCTTTAAAAAGCAACAGAATAAAAGTTGTGCCCACTCACCCAACAGGTCTGCTCCTTGCATGCACCGAGAAACTGCTTAAATTAGTTACAGAGAGAACTTTTAACTGCTTAAAAAGAGAACTGCTCTTAAACGCTACCAAGCCAGCACAGTAAAGCATGTCAGACAGAACTTAGTCTTCTGTGTTTGCCGAGACAAACGAGCCCACCTATTTCTACCAGCTACACTTGTACAAACCTACTCAAGGTACTGAGAGCTGCACAGCTGTTTGTGAGACTGCTCTGGTCTTGAGAAATTCGGCTAATGGTTATAAAGATACTTGGGGAGCAAAGAAAACCAGCTTGACTCTCAAGACAGCTAGAACTGGTGGAGTCAGAAGATATATAGGCATTAAATTAGGGGGTGTATGTATGTGTGTATATACATATATACACATATATACATATATACACATATATACATGCATGCATATACACTTACATACTTCAAAGTGAATTTATTTGGGCTTATAAATACACAGTAAATACAGGGGACCACTAGAGGCTGTAAGGATCAAATAAGTCTAAAGGATCCAAGAAGAATCCAAGACTTACTGCAGGATAATCAAAAAAAGGAGGGAAAAGAAGTCATTTTTGGTGAAAGCAACTCAGAACACAAGCTGATGAAGCTTTCTTCAACATGTGCAATTCACAGCCTTCCCTAATATAATGATACATTTGAGAAACAGAAGATGCAAACATGCAATACAAACTTTCTTCCTACTCTTTTCTACCCTTTCAGTGAATAATATCAGTAAAATCAGTATTACTCATGCTTGTTCTGTCTCTCCCATAATGCTCTTGCCTCAAGTCTGATTTGATGTCAGCTTGACTTCTTTTTTTAAAGTAAGAAGGCAGGCAGCTTAGAAACCAGGTGCTAGAAAGTATAGGAGAAATAAATTAATACAATAAACTACCACATTTATACAAGACTTCTATTGCATTAAATACAGAATTCGGCCTTTTCAGTTCTGGCTGACCATTACAAGAAGTATCAGTCGAAAAACTTGCTGTCAGCTAAGTAACTCTGAGGCACAGGAAGTTCTGTCTTGTAACTTTCTATTCCTTGATCTGGGTTTTTATCTTACTTTAGCTTTATTTGTAATGTTTATGATCACACTCTACTTTCAATTTCCCTGGGTAGTTTGAGTACACTAGAGTGTAGTCCCTTCTAGTTGGCTTTTCTCTTAACAGCATTATTTTGCTCCAGCCTCCGAAATAGAAATTAACTGAAAGAATTAAACTTTCCCTGGCAGAGTATAAATAACTGCGAAGACCATTGGTACAGCCTGAAATGCAGGGGAAATAACCTCTATGGTTTTTTTCTATGATTTTTTAGGCATTTTTAAAAAATGCTAAACCAGAAATTTATCACTTTCCTAACACCACTTTCTCCCATTAGGAGAAATGGGAGACGTAATGGACAGCAGTTCTGTCTGTTTGTACCTAACAAGTCTGTGTAACTCCTTATTCTAGTCCTGTTGTGTTCCGGGGAAGGTATTTCAAGAGCTGGGGAAAAGGGTAGGTAATCACAGGAAGGCTGGAGAGCACCTGGTCAGACTGCAGGATGTGTGGTTTAGAATATCCTTTGCACTTAAATTAGAGTGCTGAGGTAACTGACTGCTTGTTAGAGATGCTCAGGGAACGGTTTTGTTCTCTAAAAATTACTGGTGAAATAAAATGTTTTCTTTCACATTAGCAGGTTGAGATAAAGAGGGAAGCTTGGAATTTAGCTCAGCTTATGGACTAATCTTAACATTACTATTGTCTTGTCGTCACTGAAATTTTGGCCCACGTTAGTTATTGCTCCTTAATGAACAAGAGGCAAAAAGATCTTTTCTCTGAGGTAAGCACCCCAGCTACCAAAAGGCAACTCTTAAGACTTAACGCTCTTCATGCTCCAAATGAGTACTGCAGCTCTGAGCCTGGTCTAGGGTGAGATTCTTTTCCTCCCACTACTAAGGTCACATTTCAGAAACCTCTCACATACTTACTTTTTTGATGGGTAAGGTGACTTTCACAATGAAAGAAAAAGATAGCATATTATCTTCCGCATGTAAAGCTCACTCAGGGAATGCAATTGGCAAAACTTTCACTTTGGAAGAATACACTGTGACAAACTTTCTGTCTGTTTAAGGCAACCTACATTCCATATGAAGATAAGCACAAAACAATGTAGGGTAATAAAAATAGCTTTTATTTTCCAGGACTCCATTGTGGACTAAGCTGTCCATTAAGGAAGGTGAGAGGTAAGGTTTCATTAAAGTAAACTGACTTTGAAGGAAATATGTTGCGTCATGTGCTATTTAATTAACCTGTGGTTTGCTTCATTGTTGTTTTCTTTAAAGGTAACTTAAATTTTAAATCAGTTAATCAAAAATAGAGCAATGGCAAAAACCTGGTTTATTAATAGAACCTAAGTAAGACTGAGATTTTTCTAGCTGTAATTATCATCATTCTACTCTGTGGCCTGTTGGCTCGCCTATTATTTCTGTTCTCATTTTATTAATAAAGAGGAAGTAAAATTTCAGGGCCAGAACTTAGTCCTACTAAATGTCAGGACTTAAGCCAGTGTGACATAGTGGGAAAAAAATCACTCCTGAG
>NW_008795487.1:861686-868214 GCF_000699145.1 Aptenodytes forsteri | reverse complement strand
GGCCTGTTGGCTCTTCTATTATTTCTGTTCTCATTTTATTAATAAAGAGGAAGTAAAATTTCAGGGCCAGAACTTAGTCCTACTAAATGTCAGGACTTAAGCCAGTGTGACATAGTGGGAAAAAAATCACTCCTGCAGGGCAGTAAGCCATACTGCACTTAGAAAATGTTACATATTCATTGAACGGGTCTTCACTTCAAAGGACTTTGAAACAAACTCGAGTACCTGCCCACAGAAGAGATTTTAAGACCTTCATAGTTTAGAATGGGTTTACTTGTTATCTGGGACTGGTGCCTTTTATACCACGCAGCAGATCCATGATTCTCAGCCCTATAACTGTAGCTGGTAAAAAGGGGGTGGAAAAGATGCTTTGTCTCCATAAAACACTTTTCTTTTTGATCTAATCAGTACACCGGTATAAGCTGTTCAGTGTAAGGTGCTTTCTTGTCTTTTTTTTTTTCAATTCCAAAAGGCATGTATGTTCTGTGGTATAATGGAAAACTGCCAGATGCCACCATTAAAATGAAAACCCACACAAGCTGTGGTATTCATGGAGACAAGAACTCTGCCAAGTGTGTGGCCACGAGGGATGCAGTCAGACATTCCCCTGCTGGTAGAACACTGCTTTGTTTCCAAAGACCAAAGGCCCCTTTTAGCTAGACGGGTCCTGTTAAGGTGTCAGGTTGCTGATAGCCTTCACAGGGTAACTATTTTGCCTAATATTTAGGTTGTTCAAACCACTCTTTCAAAATCCTGGCTTGGAACCTTGCAGGTGATGCCTGTACTGCTGAGTGTAGATTGAGCATGTGATCTGACTGACAGTCGTTTACATGAAAGCCTAGGCCAAGTATAGGCCAGCAGGAGAAAAAAAGAAAGGAAAGAGCAAGTCCTGGCTTCGCGTCTTAGCATTGACCTACATGCTCTTTACAGTGGTTTAGATGGGCTGGGCAGGGGAGGAGGACGGAGGGTGGCTGAGTGTCTGTACACGGGAGTTTATTCACTGATGGATATATTCCTGACCTGGAGGTGACGTGATTACTGAAGTACTCAGTACCCGTAGTATGGCAAGTGGGCACTCAGAATATGCCTGTACAGTGCCAGGAAGTACCTGGACATACCTGAGCTAGCCAAAACATCAGCTGCCCTGGGAAGGATGAAAGACCACAGAAAAGTCACTGCCTGGGCCAGCATGCACTTCAATACCTTCTATTTGCCACAGCCTTCTCCTTCTCCCCCTGGGCTTTGGTTTGCAAAAGTGTGTTCCCAAGTGATCTAAAGATTGCTATCCTAACCTTTGAAAGTGCAAAGAATTCAGTATTTTCCTAGGCTTTTCTGATTGCATTCAGAGAGAAGATAATTTCTTCAGGAGAATTGCTAGTTACCCGCTGTTAGAAATAGTGGCTTTGCAATAAAGGATTGGAAAACCGAGCGAAGAGAGATGTGGCATGAAATGGTGAGTGTCCTTTGTCCTGTGGGGCAGCCAATTTGCTTACAGGCAGCACTGCACAAATGTAAAGGCCCTAATGAGCAGCTGACTGCATGTTAGTCCTGGATTTAACCCTCAGCGTCTTTTATTGGCTGCACTTCTGCTTGATTCTGAGAGTTACTTCTCTCTTCCTCCACTGGTTCATTCCATGCTTTCTACAAATTCTAAAACATATTATTGTATGTTCTATGTTACCTGGTCCACTACTTATTTTCCTAGTGTTTTAACTGATATGTATAATGCTTTAACTGATTTGTATTAATACTGGGACCTTCAGGGCAGGAACGCAGTTCAGTTGCCAGGACAAGTCAACCATCTAGTCTGGAGGACAACCTTCTCCTAGATGGAAAGGAAGAAGTGCTTGTGTGTGAGGCACCAGCCAGCAGTTCAGGGAAGTTAGATATAATGCCTGATTCTCTAACATTCCCCTCATGTTCTCCTCGACAAATGCAGCAGCTCCTCAGCTTCAAAAGGGCAATGTTATTTATCTGCATCAAAGGTAGGAAAGGAGGGAAGAGAGACCAGTGAAGGAAGCAGGGATGAATTAACTTCTCTAGCGTCTGAACAACACTCAGCTCAAGTCCTGAAATAGCCAGATTCCTATCAAAGAGAAAAATGGCCTAGGACTGAGATGGTTGATAGAAATAGATAGATGTAGTTGAGAACTGTAAAATCTCTGTTTGGTACGATATATGAGGAGCTGTGTAATTTAGGTCCTTTCTCTAAAACAGGATTTATGCAAGTTTTTGGAGAGACAAAAGGAATTATTTTGGCAACAATGATTTTCCAGTGCTGTAGGATATGTCTGACCTCTACTGATTTTATGGCAACTGACATGGGGACTTTGAATGATTACTTTGCCCCACATAGGCATAACATAATTTAGTCTGTCTGAGGTCAGTGATCTGAGGACACGGTGTACAAAGTAAAATAAAAAAAAATTGCCTGACACTCCCTTCCAGATGTTGATATGGGTGGGGAACTGCATTAAAGCACTTCTCCATCAGATATTAAAGATCAGCTAAATCCAGTATGACAAAGTAAGTAGAGAGACAGAGATAAATGTCACTCGGTGTTAAAAACAGACACATCTATCAAATATGATCTTTGCAAATACTATGGAAAAGTAATAGCTATGAAAAAAAAAACCCACAAAAACTTTCTTTCATACCACAGCATAGGTTTTTTCCTGGAACTGTTGTATTAATGTGTAGCTACAAGACACTAATAATTGTAATGGCGAATACATACAGATGGCTCTCGCTTCCCTCTAAACTCACCCAAAGGGATCACCTAGTAAGTATATCAATACATGTGCCATCAGCAAACAGTAGTTTCACTTATAATCAATGGTAGGAATTCTCCCTCCAATCTCTGCAAAAATTTAGGAAAAGCAAATTGTATTAGGTGGTTGTTTTGAGCTTTCCGCATTCCCAGTTCATTCTGAAGTATATGCAAGGTGCAGTAAATGTAAATGACAAATTGCCTCTGATTTCTGTCATACAAACTTACTGTGAAAAAACTGAACAGCAGTCGTGCTATAGCCATTCTGATCTAAGGATGCAAACAAGTCAAACAGGGCACAACCACAAAAGGTAAAAAAAATACTGGTTTGAAACACAAAACCTCATTATACAAATTAAAAAAAAAATGAAAAGAAAATGGTTATATGCAGGTATTTACTGGCCCTTATCTAAATTTTATACCTACATGTGGTAGTACTGCCCACAAGACACTTCCATTCTATCAGATTTCTTTTGGAGACGTCTGCTGGTTTGGGAGAAAATCTCCAGAGTTGCCCTACACACAGGCAAATACTAGTGCCTTCTCAGCATTAAGGAACATAATTTCCGTGATCACATTTTGAAGGGAGTAGATGCACATTCTTCTCTTGCTGTGCCCTACTTCTTGTTTTTAATATGCTGGGGTTTTGATCGCTCCTCAGAGAGTGAGTTTTTCATATGCATGGATTGGATGACAAAAGAGATAAGTATGTTCCTAACTCTGCCAAAGACCTGCTGAATCCTTTAGAGCTAGTCCTTCCATATCTCTACACAAGCTCTGTAAGAGGAAACCAGAGTTTAGCACCACCACGTCTTCCCGTGAGAATTAGCATTTTTTAAATATTGACTTGGAAATGAACCTCAGCCAAAAAAACTTAATCTCCACTTCCCAGCCATTTGTGCACACTAACCAAAATATAACATCGTGTCTTTTCTGCACCCATAGATGCTTTTCCTCACTTGTGCAGAAAGGAGTACTTACTTCCAATATCTGGCCGTAGCTTTTTGTCATACTCTCTCAACAGCTTGTTTAGTATGAGAGTCACATCTGTGTCTTGTGTTTTTGGAGCTAAAACCCATTTTTGGTTAGTTGTTCCATCTTCATATTCATCCTCTTCAACCTTTCTAGAACTGCAATAACAAATCAAACAAATAGATGTTATTTTACATAACTAAAATCTGCATTTACGTTCTGGGTAAATCTCCACACTCAGCTGAAGAAGTTTTAGGTATCTCCCTTGGCTTTGCATCTACCCAGCCTTAGGCTGTTTTTGCAACAGGATGTTCCCATTAACAGTTGTTGAGTATCTGTGGATGGGTCGTCACTGAGAATTGTTTAGAAATTGTCTTCTGCCAGTCTCTTAAAAAATTATACTCTGGGAGTTAATACAGCTATCAGAGTAGTATTTTATATCCTGTATTTTAACCAACCTATCCTGACTAGTTAGTTTACAATATACTCTTACGAAGAGCGAGGGTCTGCAGTATTATTTTATTAATACGTCAAGACAACTATTCATCTCTTGCACAAAGGCTAATAAGAGTATTAAAAATTCAGATCTTTTAATACTTCCTGATCATTTTATCCTATTAATAAATTATTATATTCTCTGAATTTCAGTTTAATGTATTACAAGGCTTAGAGTTAAGAGCTTGCTCCTTGAATTTAAGATGGATTATCACAAGCACACAAATACGTTGCATAAATTAATCTGATTTTCCCTGCAGTTTTAATGACATTTTTTAAAAAACAGTACTACACCAAGAGTTGCGACTGCTTTCCTTCATAGCTGGATTATTTTGATTTTAAGAGTACGCTAATACAAATGTGGTGAAACTACAGTTTGCCCAGAAATCACAGCTAGAGCTATTTTCACACAAGACTAATTTCATTTGTGCGGCTTTTTGTGCACGAGCAGTAAAATGTTGATTTGAAGATGTATCTTTTGGTATCTTAGAAACCAAATCTGTTTGATGTCTTTCGCTGGAGAAAATCTATGACAGTTAAACTGAGATGAAGTTAGCAGGAGAAAAGATAACCTCAGTGGTGGGACCTATGGTAGTAATCATGTATTCCTTTGACCTGCAATTGCCCTGGTGATAATGATACCATTTTGCAACTTTTTTACACAAATGTCAATAATTATGCAAGGTGCAAAGCAATGGAGAATCAGAGGCACCAGCCTTGCTTATTCATGGGATGTGCTACACGCATCAGAGCAACCTCCTTTCTCTCTCTCCCTCTCCTGTCCATAATGACACTAGTGTCTTTTAAAATATCTCAGATGTCCAGAAGACTTGATAGACACTCTATAGTAACAGAAAAAAAAAAGAATACAAGTATAAAAATTTAATCACAGAGCACCATCAACCCTCAACATTGCTTGTAGACCACCGTTCAAGCATTTAACGAAACTTTTAATCGGAACTGCTCTACAGCCAATGCACCCCTAAGGATTAGCCATGAATCACTTAACATGACCTCACATATTGCGAGTGCTCTAGGTACGATTTCTATATAAAAATAATTCTGAAACCTAGCCCCTGAAGATTTTCTACCGAGACAGCTTATATAACCAAGTTGCAAAAGTAGAGAAAACTTAGGGGAAATTTTGAATAGATGAACATTCCTTCCCTGTGAGTTGCATTTTTTAAAACCTTTATCTTTTTTGTATAATTCACCCAATGAGCATTAAAAAACCCCAAGAGGATTTTTGGGGAGTTTTCTTCTCTCTCAGATTCATGACAAGCCCTGTGTTTTAATACGACAGTTACAGAACCATTCTCAAAGGAGGCACCGTCTCCAAACATACATGGTTGATATTTCAGAGCTGAAACGCTGCAGTGCTGCTGAATTGCCGATAGGAAAGGAGAACAAATCACACGTCTTTTTCTGCTGCACCCACCACAACTTTACTGGAGGCATTCAGACTGCACGTGGAAATGAGAACTGAGTTCAGGTAGGATCAAGATTCCCATTTCAGGGAGCTGCTGCTTTAAAACTGGTCACTTGTAGGAGTCTAAGCTCTGACAGACCTTTTAAATCCCCTCACTCTAGCAGCTTGTTTCCTAGAAAGTACCTCCAGACTATGTAAAGTCCTACCTACCTTCTAGCTTAAGATTGGGGGTGTGAGAGGTTTCACAGTGAATCAGACTAATACACTAGCTACATATTTTGCAAGGTGTTTTGTTTTCCTCCTTAAGAGTTTATTTCACTTCCCTTGCTTGCCTTTACACAATTAGGCTCCTTGAAGGCACTTGAGGTTGCATTTTCACCTGTAGCCTTACTGGTGACTGCTAAATTCCCAGCATATTCCTGCTATCCACAGAAACAAGTGCGGGATGATGGCAGGCCATTCTCAAATTGGAGACGAAGAAGGGCTGCATGCCTTCCCCAAACTCCTCAGGGGCCACTAGTTTTGCCCCTGTGAGGAGACAGAGAGGAGGCAGTGCATAAACTGCAAAGGAGGCTGGAAAAACCTGAGAGGTTGCAGGGAAAGGGTTTATTTCCTGCAACACATGTGCCCAGGACTTGTCTGGGGGCTAGCATGAAGCAGCCTCTAGTTCCTGTGGGGATTTGGGAGAGAGATGCCACTTGGGTGCAGGGCAGGCTACTGAGAAGGAGAACATGGTTAATAAATTGGGAAGGGAAGGGGAAGGGGAAGGGGAAGGGGAAGGCCTCTGAGCACTCCTGCAGCCCGGTTTGTGGCGGATCCTGCGGGGGACGCTGAGGTGACACCTTTGCCTGGGTTATGCGGC
>NW_008795487.1:860354-861085 GCF_000699145.1 Aptenodytes forsteri | reverse complement strand
CCGCCGCGCCGGCAGCTCCGGCAGCGGTGTTGCAGCTGGCCGGGGAGCCAGGCGGGTCCCGGGGAGGGAGCGGGGGAAGCCGCGTTTGGGAATAAAGCCCCGGCACGGCGCGGGGGTGGGGGGGAAGAGCCCGCTGTCCTTCCCGGGCGCCGAGTATTTCGCAAACTCCGGCGAGCGGGACTCCAGCCCGCAAGCCCCGGTGCGAGGAGAGAGGAGAGGGGGTGGGAGGAGGCGAGGGGAGTGCAGACTTACCAGGCGTGAAACACCGAGAGGAGGAAGAAAACCGGCAGGAGCTTAGCGGACATGATCTGGGCAGCGCTGGCCAGGTGAGAGGTGCGGCAGGATGAAGGAAATGTTGCAGGATGTTCACGCGAAAGGGAGAATGAGGCAACGAGGTGAAGCTCTTAGCCTCTCTTCCTCTGTATTCTCAGCTTTATACCCTGAAGAAAATACCCCCTTTCACACCGCTCCAGGAAGGGAGGGGGGAGGCGAAAAGAAAAAAGAAAAAAAAAAAAGAAGAAGAAGAAGAAGAAGTGGGACGAGGGGGAAATCCTCAGCGGAGGGGCTGCCAGGGCCGGGTATAAATCAGGCTCCACGGTGTGACAGGTGTTCAGCGGGCACCGAGCTGCGGCGCTTCCCCCTGCCTGGCAATCAGTCGCCGGGAGCAGCGGCGCGGCCCCTCCCGCTCCCCCGGCTGGCGCTGGCCGTGCCCCCCGGGCTGTGCACAGCGC
>NW_008795487.1:858320-859700 GCF_000699145.1 Aptenodytes forsteri | reverse complement strand
CCGATGCCCCCGAGGGGGCGGCTCCGAGGGGGCTGCGGCGCTCGGCGGCCGCTTCCCCCCGCTGTTTCGGGGGGTGCCCCCACCCCCAAACCCCACACTCACTTGCCGAATGGGGCCCCCCCGGGCGCTGGAGGTGCTCTCTTCAGACGGAGGGAGGGGGCTCGGCGCTGCTTCTGGTGTCGGGGTGGTCGGAACCACGGGCATCCCGATGTACGTGTAGACGCAGACCCATGTAATCGGTGCGGCTCACAGAGGGACCTACAGTACAGTCTTCCACAGACACATAGACAAACATACACAACGCAGCGTCTTTGTATATGCCTCTGTATCTAGCTCTATGTATGTTTGCATGCTCTGTACGAATGCATGGATATACATATACATGCATAAGTTATGCCTGCAGAACGTAGACACAGAGAAGAGAGAGAGATGCGGTAGACCGAGCTACATGGATTTATGTGTATATTGGGAACTTTAGAATAAATGAGGATTTTCTGCTGTGAGAACTCGGAAATGTGACGGCAGCCAAGTGTGTTCAGGGCAAAAATAGTTTGGGTCTGGACATCGTATGTCTTTCTGCTCCCCTAAGAACAGCACAGATGTGATTTTTAGCGACTTCAATTCTCTCCAGGTGTGTGGAGCTTTGCACCCAGGCGTCAGGGTAATAAGAATATTCCCCTTTGCTTTCAGAATCGGAAATGACAAAATTTCGCTTACATGACGGTAATCTGGAAGCAAAAAGCTCTGCTAGAGGTACAACGAGTGATCGTTTTACTGTGGTCAGGAATCTCGGAAGCATAAATTTTTGCTTCCTCCTCCCTTAGACATAGTTCCCAGGTCTGGGGGAGTCGGTTTTAATTATGACATTTTAAAAAAAAAAAAGTTCTGCTGGAAGATACAATCTTGCTTTTAGAATCACTCCTACAATGATGCCTGGAGAGAGTTCTGTTCCCGAAGTTAGTTACTGAAGGAACGAGACAGCTTAGGGAAAATCCGCTGTGGGCCAGGCAATTAATTCCCAGTCATGCACTTCAGGTTTTTTTCAACCTGAACGTCTCTTTACTCGATTATACAGCAGTTCTTTCGTGTTGACTTTGGCTAATTGCAGTTACTGTGAATTGCTAATAATCACTTGTTACAAGACTTGTGCTCTTTTCCGTCGCCAGCAGAGAAATGCAGGTGGACTCCAGGCCGCCTGCTGCCTTGAGAAAATAACGGCCGGAATATCAAAGGGGAGGGAAGGGACGGCAGGAGCTCGGGGCTTGCCTGGATTTCACCAGGAGTAGCTATGCGAACGTGCGCCTTCCTTCAGGCGCGGGCCGGTTAAGCGGCACGCCGATCCGCTGGTGTGAAGTTTGCAGGAACACCGGCGCCGTGGGG
>NW_008795487.1:842130-857436 GCF_000699145.1 Aptenodytes forsteri | reverse complement strand
GCTGCGGGATGGGACGGGAAGGGAAGGGGCAGGGTTGTGTGTCCCCCCCCGCCTCCAGCCAGCGGCAGAGCACTCGGTTACCCCTGTTCGGTGGCCGTGTGCCGTTACCGGTGCCGTATGCGGCCATGAAGTCACCCAGCCCTCCGGGAAAACCCTCACAGTGTTAGACTGACTACTCCCCCCTTCCCTTGCAGCGTGACAGCAAGCTCCAAGGCTCGAGTGGAGCTTTATGGTTCATTAATTATTGCCTCCTTCTCCTCAGGCTGCAAGGAAAGAGAAAAGGTCCTGATTTTCTTTCTGTTTTCCTCAGTGGGCTATGTGTTAATACCAAAGGAATACTTCAGCACCACTCTTTATTACACCTCATCCCTTGGTCATTTCCGCTTTTCCTCTTTTCTTCATACTCACGTGCTTTTCTCTTAATTTTAAGCATGCTCTCTGCCTTTGCTGAGCCTTTTCAAATTCTGTATTCAGGTAAGCATCAGGATTATCCTGCACATGCTTTAACAAAAGAACATTTTATCACACCCAGTAATAATACTAAAATGTTTGTATTCTTTAGCGCAATAAAATGGATCCACAGTTTGACTTACCTTTCACCACATTTTCACAGAGGATGACTATCTTTTCAACCTGAGGGTTACCAGAGGGATACCTTTGTGCTACTTCTGGGGGGGGGGGAAGTAAGAGCCTCCGAAAGCAGCTGTGCAGGGAGCTAGTTGCCATAAATAATGGGGGAAATGCAGAGGGAGGGAATGGGGCTCACAGATCAAGTGTCTCACTTGCTAGAACTGGGTGCTCCCTTTCTTGCACTGAACAGGTTCCTGAAATTGTGCACCTGAACTTTTCTGTGATTAAATGTTGAAGGAGAGTCCTCACTGGTGGCTTTCCTGGCATCCCGGTGACTGAGGCTGCCACCTACCCCACAAGCAGCACAGGAGGGAACTGGGGCTGCTCTGAGACAAACAGGGAAGGGGCCGAAACCTGTCTCCTACAGCTCCTGGAGTCCTCCAGCTGGAGGCAGTTTATTCTGGCTGAAGATCACTGTCGCTCCCGCCGGAAGCACTCTGCTTTGTACAAATAACTAAATCTGCCTTGAGGTTGGAAGTTGAACCTCAGACATCCAGACACTTTCTGTGTGCCCTCAACTCTGTCCTTCAGCATGGGGCTCACCACTCTCTTTGGCCCACGGGCAGGGTATGGAGAATCTCTCCTGCCGCTGCTGTGCTGCAGCTCTTCAGCAGCGTTGCGTATGCTTGCTTGCAGAAGCACGGGCATCGAGGGCAGGCAGGCCTGGACCTCTGGGGCCAGATGACCCCTGAGCAGTTGTTCTGAGGACGTCAGTAACACCAGCCTGCAGTGAATGAAGAACTGAGCTCAGATCCACTGAGGCCAAGACTGCTGTGAGTGGCTGGTTCCAGCCTTTGTTATTATCTATGTGACAAGTTACGCGGTATTTTTTGTCCTATGTGTAGTACATCAATTTTTCCCACCTACATATGCAACCTATCATTGTCAGTCCAGTGCACTGCAATCTATCAGTATTTCTTAAGAACTCTCCAAATTCATCTAACTGAAATGAGTTGGTATCTTCAATCAATGTTCTTAATTTCCTTTTCACTTTGTTTTTAGCCAGGGCAAATTTAAACAGCAACTTTTAAGGCATGATGACTGTGAGAAATGATAATTGCTTTTGAGGATGGCAATGAAAAGGCAAATAATGCAGTACAGAATGGGACACTTACACTTGAGTCTAAATTAATGATAATCCTAGGAAGATCCTTCGGAAGTCCTTTAGGCTTCATAAAATCTAAATTCCATTCTTTCTGTCTTTCTCAAAATTGAACAAATGTCCATAACAAAATAGTGGAAGATGCAAAACTGGTAAGGTGAGGATGTCATCTGAGACTGTCACCATGCAGTGGCCATATTTAAGTGTTTGCAGTGACATAACAACATATAAAAAGCCAGGAAGAATTCAAGCAATTTGATCAAACGCTCCTTTAGAATAATTTAGGTTCCTCTGAACATTTCAGTGTCAGTTCCAATCTGAGGAGCAAGGGTGTTAGGGGAAATATATCCTTATTACAAAGAACATTATCTCCAGATTTAAAAAACAAATAGCT
The DNA here is from genome assembly GCF_000699145.1 of Aptenodytes forsteri. NCBI lineage: Eukaryota > Metazoa > Chordata > Aves > Sphenisciformes > Spheniscidae > Aptenodytes > Aptenodytes forsteri. The sequence continues at coordinate 855,310 of NW_008795487.1, read as the reverse complement.
GTGCAAGTGCTACATTCATCTTGTCTGCATAAACTGAATAGCAAGGCAATTTCATTCAGTTTTCTTGAAAGTTTAATTTATACATTCAGCAAGAATTTTTGAAAGACAAGATTATTTCATAAAATCCTTTCTTTCTCAGTTTTGTACAAATATGTTTAGTTATTCCACAGAGGGCATATCCATTTAGAAAAAAGCAGAACGCAATTGGAGATAACAGAAGAGAGCTAAGCTTTAGAAAATACATTGTTGCCTAAATTCATCCTTGGAGTAAGCTGGCACAGCTCAAATATCAGAAATAAAAACCTTTTCCATTGTATTTGACTTGTTCTTTCATTCTTAATGGGCACAAGTGAAGAAATTTGGCAGTAGAACTGCACACACTTACTCTCCAGTGCTGAATTGTTGTAATTCACTTTCCAACTCCTGTTTCATGAAATCATACAGGAAAAGCCCAATGACAAGCAATTCCTATTTATTACTCTCTTTGGCCATGACTAAGCTGTGAAGTAGATGTGCCCCGCAGGGTCCCAGCTCACCCATACTGGGGACAGTGACACAGCTCACCCCACTCCTGAAGGCCCAGGCTCCTTCCAGGGAAACCAGAGGAGGTTGATGCACATCCAGATACCGCCCCAGCCTGGAGCAGGACAAGGCCAAGGTGTTTACTTTGAGGCAGGATCTGGGAAATGCTCCCATCTCCCACAGTTCAGATGCCATCAATGAGTAATGGTCTCCCACACAAACAGTTCCACTGACTGCAGAGATTTAAATTGTTAGGTGTTGTGTATTGCGAGGCAGTGGCATTTAAGTATTCCAGCCTGGAATCGATCGGCTTATTGAAGCATCTCCCAAACTATGGGACAACATCTCCTGTTCAGGCAGGAGCACACGCTGCGAGGTGGCTTCTTTTTCTTCTATCATTTCAGTTCTCAGCATGGATTAGGAGTGCGTGGGCTTCTCAGAGAAACGTAAGATAGACGGTTTCTTCAGGAAATTTCAACCTGGTTTAGCAAATCCACGATAACAGAATGAGCTCTAATCATTATTTTCTGCCTTTACCTTCAAACACAGAAAGCGACAGTCAATATAACTGGAAGAGATTTATGTATAAAATATCTGTGGTGTCATATGCCTTTGGCAGGTAATTATCAGGTCCTCTACACATCAGGTAAACTCCAATAAACTGTTTACCAAAGTAAAGCAAAGGGCCTGATCCTGCGACCGTGCAACTCCACTGTTTGCAGGTAGTTCCATATTCAGTGAAGGCAAGGAGCCTCTCCATGTAAGTAAAACTGGTCAGATTTAGAGGTCCTGCCACTGAGTCCTGCAATGGACACCGGAAAATGATGCTGAGCCATTCAGGGTAAGAGTCAGGCTTGGGTGTAAGCAAATAAAACAAGCATGGTAAACCCTGCAGGGCAAACAGAATGGCTCTGGACAAGATGCTGTAAAGATGGCTCTGAGTTTCTCTTTTGTGTAAGGAAAAGCCTCACACTGGAGGCTTTTTGTGGAAGTTTGAGGAAAGAGTCTTTCTTGTTTTGGGATTCCTGTGTATTCAGACATCCTTTTACCATGCATGGTGTCCTCTGGAGGTTTGCAGATTGCTCATAGTTTTCAGCAGTGTAGTAAATACAGCCTCCATATTGTCCCAGAAGCACCCTGGTGCCACTTTCACAAGTACTCAGCGGCCTAAGGGTCTGACTAGGCATTCCTGCACTCCAGCCTTCTCTTGCAGAAGAACATATGTTGAGTAGCTGTACGGGGTCAGGACAAAGGTCTGGATAGCGCAGTATCCTTCCCCTGAAAGTGGCCAGAAGCAGATGTTTTTTGGGAAGAATAAGAGGAACACAGTATGTATATATGATATTCCTTCCAAGTACTCCTCTAGCCTCTAGCAATCAGCATCTCAGGAACCTGATATAGTTTCTATTTAGAGAACTGTGCAGAAGTCCCACGCTCCAGATTGAACTTGAACCCACAGAACCTGGCTTTGGTCAGTGACTGTCCCATTAGTTCCTTAATCTTTGGAACATTGCTGTCCAGTAACGGTTTTTATTTTAAAACCCTTCAACTACCTAATCTTCCTGTGGAAAACCCAAACCCAAACCCAAACCCCAAACCCAAACCCAAACCCAAACCCAAACCACCATCTTTTTCACGTAACTTGTATGTTTGATATCTGAGGGGAAGAAGTGTTAAGTAATGTTCATATTTATGAACAGAATCCAACTTTACAATTGCTAATATTATCGTAAATAATAATGTGTGATAAAAAAGTTTGAGCCTGTGCCACCTGTAGGCTGCGAGAATGGTTGGGAAGAGAATTGACCTTACAGGTACTGATTCATACCTGCTAAAACCATGGTAGCATGTGTACATATGGGATCAAAAAAAGGGCAAGTCATCATGTGGACTATCTCCTGATGCATCGTCATCAGCCCACCCATCATCCTCAGACACCTGGTTGAGCAAGATTAGTTTGGTGCTTTATGCTGTGTCACTGGTATTGTAAGAGTTACATCTCATCTGTTATTCTGGTGAGACTGGAAATAGCAAGCTGTTGGTAAACTGATTCCTAGGAAGAAGCCTTGCCCATATGTGTTACCCAGCACACATCCATCTGCCATGAGTGTCAATGGCAGGCCCCATCATCATCAACCACAGGAAAGAGCCGAGGACAGTAAGCAAACACTCATATGTAGGGCTGCAGGCAGTCTCCTCAGTGATTAACAGTAAGACCCTACCATGCCGCTCATTTCATGGTCACTTTGCCTTGCCGCAGGAGGAATGTGCACTCATACCAAACGGTTAGATGAAAAGTTCCCCAGGTGTGCACATCCCGACTAAGAGCAGTTGTTGTGTTTGCTAGTCCTGACAGCAGATTGGGCTCACCTCTCCTCGACTGGATATTCAGCCTCCAGGAGCCTAGCACTGCATTCATTGTACATCTCTATGGCCATAGAAAGAGACAGAAGAAACTGCAGCTGAGAAGGTCTGTCTTGCATATGCAGAAAGATCTGCTCCCCTCTGCCAGTCGCCAGGTGTTTTTAGCTGTTTCGGAGGTGCTCAGTGAGTGAATCACTGGGGACGCCCAGTGCAATGTGTGTGCACTTCACTGCACTGCGTCCCTGTTGCACTTGGTGAGGAGATCTTGTTGGCTCCTACCTTTTCGCGGGAATAACCTGCATGCAAGAAAAGAAATAGCCATGGGGCTGTAGGAAGTTTTGCCTTCCAACAGGCCCTGCAGTTTTTCACTGTTTTTGATCCCCAAAGGGCTGGATTCCTTGCATTCAGATACCATTATCCCACTTTTAAAAACAAAGAAATGACGAACAAGGAGGTGTGTGGCTGCCCAAAGCCACGTGGGAAGCCAACATGGAAACAGAGATCCAAATCCTCAACTTGGCTCTGGGTAGCACTGTAACTAATAGATGGGCATGCCCCTCCCTCGCTCCTCTTTACCAGCTTCCAGTCACCTGCTCAGTCCCGTGGCTTCTTTGTGGCCACTGAGAATTTGCAAATTTCTAATTCCACAGCATCAAATGAAAAGCTGCAAAAAGGAATAGATGTGTGAGATTTTTTCTTGGCAATGTTTAGGAATGAAGGGGACGAAGAGAAGATACACAAGAAGCCCAGACAGCTCCCCAGTCCTGGACCAGACCCTCACCTCAAAGTGAAGCACAAACTCTCCTTTCTGCCTCGAACAGAACATGGGGCTGATGCTCCATAGCAAAATAGCACCTAATTCTGAAACATCCCGATTCACTGTATTCACTCAGTATGTACCTTTCTGGGCAACAGTGAGGATGCGTCATGCACGCACATGTGATCGAGTGCGTGCGTGTGTGCTTCCCAATTAATTCTTCCAGCTCTTGTGGTGATTTTTTGGTCTCTCTCAAAGGATAACCAGTATAAGAATGACATTTTGCAATCAAATGTTGAATGCATTTTTTATTTAAACATTAAGATTAAATTACAAAAGCTTCTGGAACAAGGAAAGGATGCCAAGAGGAAAGAGCTGAAAACTCAGATTGCATTTTCTCATTCATTGTGAAAGCAAAACACATTGGCAGCAGCAAGGCGTTTTATAGAAAAGTTTCAGATGGACAGTACAAAGACCTTTCTGTCAATATTGTCACTGAAACACCTTGCTGTCATGAAGCACGTCTTTTTTTCTGATCACACTTCTTAGTGTTGGCTGATTGGTTTTCACTGTGGGAAACAAGTAATAATTATTGCAGAATTACTGTAATTCTTTACTGTTAATCTCTGCTAATATAACGCAATCTTCTTCTTGGGAAAATGTCCAAACATCATTTACTTTACCCTAATAAAAATGTCTACTACTGTTGTTAAAAGTTTTATTTGCACAAGTATGTTCCTAATCTATGTTAATTTCATGCAATGCATCTCTAATTTTTGGAATAAATACTGAGAATCATTTGAGAAAGTTCCTTGGAATGCAAAATCCAAACAAACTTCACATTTTCTTTTAAGGGCAAGATTCCACCACCTTTATTTACACAAGTAGCATCCTGCTCCCTATGTTACTTCACTGCAAGCTAGAGGCTCAAGCAGTGAAAATCAGCATAGCCCCATTAGGATTTACTGCATTGTATTAACTTCCAATGAAAATTGGGCTGAGCAGTTTTATCTGTGGAGTAATGCACTACCTATAACCAGTAAAGGTGCTCGAACATAGCCCTACACTTAATAATTTGGCACATTTACAACCGGCGTTACTCAGTAACTTATCAGATGACAATAGTGGAGCTCTTCTGTAAAATATAGGTTAAGCCTACATTTGTATGACTGTACATCTGAAGTATAAAAACCACGATATGTAGTACACTTGAACAGTTAAAAAATATAACTTATTTTATTTGTAAACTATCAATGCAAGATACTCAGCAGCAAAGAAGCCATGTTCAATGTCTTCTGATCTTTTATAAAGATCTGTTGCTGTAAGTAATATAATCGTCTCTGAAACATCTGAGGTTACATGTAGAAACAATCAAGGCAATATTATTTGTACATATTATTAAACATGCAAAAAACTTCCTGAAGAATATTGCCCAAATGTAGAAAGTCATCTGGATCCCAAATTTTCCTTGGTAGCATCTGCTTTGTAAGTATGGCTCACGTGGCTTTAAGAGTCCTTCAGTTTATTTTGGAGAATTGGCACCTTTAATAACAGGCTCCCTATTCAAATATGTGGCCCAGTAAACTAAGTTAAAAGTTCCAAACAGCACCGGGAAAATTATCCGGGACATTTTGTCAATCTTACTGATGCTGTTGTAAGTCTTTTTGCTTTCAGCAGGCTTTTCTTCTGCAGACTTCACTGGAGCAGATGCAGCATTTGAGATGACAGATGGGGCTGAGTCCTTTGGCATGTTTGGTGCAGGGGTCATCTTCCCAGTGCTGTAAGTATTAGTTGATTTATTTCCCAGCAATTCGCGCTCTTTTTTCTGCAGTGTAAAGAACAAAATATTAGACCTCAGGAACAGAAAGTGGAGACATGTTCTCAAGATATTAACCCAAAAATCTAAGTACCGTAATCAATCATGCTAACAAATGCCTGTTGGCTATTCTGACTTTGACTCCCAAACAGCTGTTTCTGCCTCAGTTGTATAGCCCTTACTCAGGTTGAACTTTCCCTGACGCCAGAGAAAGCTAAGGGCGGCCGGCCGGACCCGGATCCCACCTGGCGAGTGCATTAGTGGCTTCTTTTGTCAGGGTGACATGGTCCTGCACCTGCAGAGGTTGCTGCCCTGCGGGCCGCTGCCAAGACACGAACCTCACCCTCCTGGCTGCAGCAAGGAGTGTGGTGAAGGGCTCGTTGCCCCTGCTAGCTTGCCCTCTTCGTACTGCTCTTTCAGGATGCCTGCGGGTACGAGCTCTCTCTAAGAGATCATTTGCGAATAGTCCATCCTATTCCAAAATTTTCATTTCAGCGTGAAACTAAAAAGTTTGTGTTTTCACAGAACCGCTCTTTTGTCTCTTTTTTATTGGGTCCTGTGGTGGGTCCCTGACTCATGGAGCTCGATGTGAGCTTTGTCATTTATTTGGGAGAGCGCATAGGGAGTGCTCTGCAGAGATATGTTTCATAGTATATGTCTGCAATTATCAGAAGTTTGGTCACTGAAATCCCATGCCACGTGTACTCAATGCCCTATATCCTTCTGAAAACAGTCCACTTCATACAGATGGTGGAGACTGATAGTCTATCTCCGTGAAAAGAAGAAGGCATATTTCCTTGCAAATATTCCTCTATAGGAAGGTGAAAGTATGTCATGAGGTAATTAAGTATCTTTTTCACAAAGAAGCTGAAAATTGTCCATTCAGTTATTTGAGCTATGCTGAATAACTGCTTTTTATTCTAGGTATTTAAAAAATGTAAGGTAAGCACCTTGATTTTAGCAGCTTCCAGGGCTTTTTTGCCATCCCATGCCCAACTCCTCTTGGTGAAATAGTTGACTGTTGCAAATTCAATCAATGCAGAAAATACAAAGGCATAGCAGACAGCTATAAACCAGTCCATTGCAGTAGCGTAGGCCACTTTTGGCAAAGAGTTACGGGCACTGATACTTAAGGTGGTCATGGTGAGGACTGTGGTTACTCCTATAAAGGAGGGAAAAAAAAAAAAAGAGGCAGAGATCAGTTTGGTAGCCCTTACGAGATCCCTAATGAGTTATGAGCAGGCCCCAATTCAGCACAATACCTAAGAAGGCCACATGAAGTCAGTCAGTGTTTGCGTATTACGGTCCGAAAGAGTAAGATACTTTGCTCACCGAGAAAAAATACAGGTGTTTACTTCTGTGGTGTTCTGGTTATCTCTAGTTATAGTGTATCTAAATAAGTATTTTTAAGGGTAACACAAACCCAACTGTTACATAAACCAAAACCTTACTGGTATTTTATCCCTGTATGCTGATGCATGGTATGTATAGAGTGTCCCTCATTAACTGGTACATTATAAAATCAGTGAGCAACCCGTTTAGCAGTAACCTGCATAATAAAGCGGGATTATGGATTTTATTTTCTCACATGGGGATTTTGTGTATGAGATTGTTGGCTGTTATTGATTTCCTTGACTGTAGCTCCTCCTTTCACATCGGTCAGTAAATGGCAGAGCTGCCACTACTTTCATCTGTGGAAGGATGCCCCCAATAGGTCAAAATTCAACTCTCCGTTACAGCTTTGTAAACCTAGAAAGGCTACCACCAGTCAGCAAAGCGATGCTGGTACCTGTAGTCTCCCCATACAGCTTGCTGAACTGATTTGTGATCAAAGCTGCTGACTGATTTCAGTAGGTTTGTACAGAAGAATGACTCTTTTAAGAACAGCTGAACAAAGTTTTACATAATAAACTGTTCCCGCTCCCCTCATTTTTCATCTAATGAAAATTTTGTATTTCATCAACCTTCACTCAAGACTGTGTTTACTTTCTGCATTCTTCTAGTGATAAATCGAGTAATTTAAGAGACCCCAAAGGATTTTCCCATGACAACTTCTGTAGTAAATATACATTTTCTAAATGCAAAATCATATTAATTTGTTTGATGGTAATAGAGATCATTGTCACTAATTAACCTCTACATGGTTTTCCCAGATAAACATCTTAAAACAGATAAACAAAATGTCTTGAAGTGAAATCTGTTTCAAATGCTTAGCTAGAGTATACACAAAATATGATAATACGTATGGGTTTTTGTTCTAAACCATCCAGTATTTTACCTGAGTGGAAAAAACCCCCACAAATCGCACCAATCTGATTCTTCTGTCTTCTGTCCTTAACCTTCATATAATTGATGCTTGAGCAATTTCTGTCATATCTTTACCAAAAAAGCCCAGCCAGTGTTTTTAAATGGATTTTGAGTTTAAACTGGAAGAGAACAAGGGAACGTCTAGAACATCTCAAGCAGAAATCTCATCTCAAGCATTAGTGCGCTGTGGTTTTGTTACAACAAATCACTTCCACAAGCCAGACCGATCCTTCCCGCGTGCTGGGGGAAAATGGGATACTCACCAAAGACAGTCCTAGCAGGGACAGATTCTCTGTTTAGCCAAAATGACACTTGCGATAAGATCACAGTCATAATGCAAGGAAGGTACGTCTGGATGACAAAATAACCAATTTTTCTTTTCAGATGAAAATGGGCTGTCATAATAGTGTACTCGCCTAGAAGGAGAAAAATGTTCACGTGGGTAAAACAAGAGACGCTTACTGATTTAGGGACTTAAACAGGCCAGCTCCACCCCCTCATTTGAGGATACTGTTCAGCCATTCTTAATTGCATGAAAAATGTCTGGATTTCTGCACTGTGGAAGACCAGGACTTGAGACAGAAGTGCTGCTAGATCCTGCTAGTCTTCACATTCAGTCCCCAAAAGCAGAAGACAATGACTGACTACTTCTGCTGCACTGAAAAGCTGCAGTCCTTTTATGCACCTGGGATGTCTTGATGTTCACAGGCTTAAAAAATCCGTGTTGCTGGCACTGCCTCAGTCCTGCCTGGTTTTGATTCAGTCCTACAAACTGTCTAACCAGAGTAACGATTAAGGCCATCTACTCTTAGAAACCTGATTTAGCAGCAGGACTTAACCTCTTTAGGGCAACTGTTACTGCCAAGCCATCAGTTTTCAAGAATGAGAACGGGTCCAGACACTCCTTGTGCACCACACTTTAGGGGCTGCCTGTGCCAGTGTTAGTGCTGCAAAAATTTCAGCTTTCCACATGGATCCTGGGAGGTCTTGTTGATCTCAGTACCCAAACCCATCAAATTGCCCCTCCAGAAAAAAAAATCCCCTCTAGTGCATGCAGTTTTCCTAGAATTTGGTACATCTTAGCCCTTGGAAAGATAATCTGTTGCTGGACAGACATTGCACCATGTCTTGTTCACTTGTGCAATTAATATCGTACTGCCTGCATGGAGAATTCACTGAACGCTGCCACAGCAGTGCTAAATTCCATGTCTTTTTTATATGCCAAATTCACAGCATTGCCTTAATCTGGCTTTTGTCAGGTCCTCTAAATTTCAATAAAAGCTTAAAAAAATGCACTCCGAAATCGACGGACCAGCTGTCACCTTCCCTAATGTTTCAGAAAAAATCAAAACTTAACTGGTTCTTTCAGACTGTTCCTGTAAAACCATATAGTTGTTACTGAAGGCTATTCATTGATGGTAACTGCTCCCCACAGCCAAAATCTTGCTAGCTAAAAACAGGCTACTATTTGCCTAGGAAAAATAAGAGTAAAACCAAAATGTAAGAATAAAAAACAACCAACCCCTTCAAACCCTAACAGATCTCCACTCACATTGATACCAAATTAATATAAAAGCATGCCATCATTCAGCTGGCTACTGATGAATCGGAGTAATGCCTGTTCAGAAAGATATATTGTCCTCCAAGAACAAAACAAATATAGCTATAATCTCAGTTGCAAGACTTGACTGTTAGTCCCTATAGACCAGCCACAAAAGGAAAACATGTAACAGACTGATTCTGCCTTGAGTGAATAGCCCAAGTTGAGCTGCAGCCAGCATTGCTAAGCAGTTAGATTTGGCAGATTATTTCTAAGTGACAATATGGCTAATTAGCGGAGAACAGGTCTACAGTGAAAGGGATTTTGCAGGTATAGCTGCGCTGATATGTTATGCTAGAGGAGCTCCATTATTCTGGATGACGTTTACAGACCTTGTATTCCAAGACTGGAATAGCACAGAAATACCTTACCTGACAGCCTGCCTCAATCTTTATGACTTTCTTCTGGAGTCTGATTTTCTGGTGAAACGGTTCCGTGACGAGGGATGTGGAGATGGACAGGGAATGCTGTGAAACTGGGGAGAAAATCCCCGTGAAGTGACATCTAATTCCCTTCCATTTAGTGTAATTTTGAACCAGGGATGCTGAACATGCTGTGGTCTCAGAAGGAACCCCACTTGCTCTTTATTTAGGAGCGTTCAGTTTGTGGATTGCCCATAAAATATGGCAGGAGCAGCAGGGTCTATGTGCCTGTAATCTGTTTCTGAATTGCTACTGCACTGGGATGTGTTTGAGTCACGGTTTCCCTGCTCGCTAAGGAGTGACAATGTGCATTATTGATTTTGACAGTATGCTTTCGGAGTCGGAGTAAAAAAAACCTGCACAGCTTCAGCAGAGAAACAGGACCCCTTTTTTCCTTTTTAAAATACAGAAAATGAATGCCTACATTTGATGGCCCTCCACAGCTGATTTTTTACCTTATCATTTTCTTTAACCTATCAAAGCTCTTGTCTCCACTGAAATAATGGTATCACCTTGATTTTGTACCTGCTCTTCTCCCAACCGATTATCTTCTCCAATTTCCCATGCTATCCCTTTCAAAAATGCCTGCACTGGGAATGCTTCCTCCAGCACACTTAGGGCTTAAGAAAACCCCACAGCTTGGTTTTTAATGCCCTGGGACCACTACTTAAAGTAAAGCTAAAAGCTGCCTGAGTTGGCCTTTTGTTTATACAGAACAAAATCCTGGCTCTGTTGGAGTAGCAAAGCTTCCTTTTACTTCCGTAAGGCCACTGTTTATCCTTAGACCATAAGCTTTCTTGAGCAAGAGCTAATTTTTGTTACAGGTTTATGTAGCACTTAAAAGAGAATCCTGTTCCTGATGGGGTCCACTCATCACTGCACAAAACAATTTTAATAACAAATTTAGCACTAATGAAAAGCCCTAGAGCGGGAATGGCTGCATTTCTTCACAGAGCTATGCTGCTGCGCTGCTGCTGGTCTTAAGGGGCTTTTTATGCTTTAGAAGCTGCTACAGTATTTTTTTGGTATCTAGATGATGGAGTTCTGGAGATCATGCTTACAAATTTTCCAGGATCTTACATGCATTCTTCCATTGCCATTATGCTGGGATTCAATAGAGTATTTTAATAAGGCTGGACCAGCCCCCAGGCTTGTTTGTTTACTGGATATACCTGGACTCAGGTGTTTCAACAACTATTCTGGCAAGATCCTGACGTTAGATCTGTGACACCGCAGTCCCTGACCGTGTTGACACGCAGAATATTTGGCCCACAAGAGAGGCCTGTGTCCTTTTCATAGTGATGCAGGGGAAAGATTCATCTCAAGGAAAAATCAGAATTATTTGGTGCAAAATGAAGGGTTGAATGATTCGTTTATTATTTAAGCTTTGGATATTTCAGAGCTCAGGCTCCAGCTGGCAGAAGATAAAAGAGTGGGTTTTTGTTTTGTTTTGTGGCACTGCAGATCCTAAGTTAGCGATGAGAGATTCTGGGTATGGGGAACAGAACTGGGCAACCATTTGCGGAGAGCAGCGAGATCCACTTGGACCCAAATCCCATATCTGATTGTTTTCAGCACTTGCACCACCAGGACATAACAGATATTGGGCCTGTTGGAAGCCATGTGAGGAGTTAAATATCTTCTCTTTTGGGGGGAATGACATTTGGGGATGTTAGTACAAAAAAAAACCCTCAAACAGGTGGCACGTGTAATTTTCTGTGGCATGGCTAAAATGTTCCCAATTTCAAGATTGGTTGGTGAATTGGGAGTGCCAGGATATTTTTTCTGAGAAGACAGCCAAACTTAGCGGTTTGCCTACAAAATCAGCAGAATCCCAAGGATCGGTGCAGGTCCAGCATTTCCATTTAAAACAGTCTGCTAGAAAGGAGAACATAAATGTCCTATGACATACACATTTTGCCTATGCAGCTGCAAGGGCTGTGTAGTTTGACTTGTGTGTCAGAAAACCCACAAAAGGTCCAAGCACTTGGATTTGTGCAATAGCTATTTGGTTTTTCTTTTCTATGTTCAACAATTCAATAGAAGGAAGAAATGCCTTAGATGGCTGTTCATAAGTAACCCTGATTACTGGCCTCCTACGAGCTTGATGAAGTCCAGAAAATCCATCGCTGACTGATGCTTTCCCTGTGCAAAATCGGATTTTTGTATTTTGCTAATCCCCGGTTACAATCTGTGTCCTGCTCTTTGTGATCCACCCTGCAATCAGAATCCAGCCAGCCCAGACGTAACCCGGGACATTAATATAAAATCTCAACATTGGAAACCAAGCATTTATTAGCCTAAATCTTAGGATACAGGAGGGAGGTGGTTACTGGGCAGAAACTTTGGGATTTGTCTGAAGAGTCCCCCGTTTCCTTGGGCTGAAGAGTAGAAGGAACTTTCACAGGCAAAGCTGCAAACTGGAAGTGGCCTGGAGCTGACACACTGGAGCACTCATTGCCTGGGCTGGATGGTTTTCTTGCTGTGAGGAGCAGGACGAGCTTGTAGGATATGCCCCAGTACATCCTCTGGATCTTTTTCTTGGCAACGATGAAGGCGAGAGGGGAGCTGCCGTTCATTGCAGAAAACAACGCAGCTATGATGGTAAACTGGTAAGGAAAAAAGTGTCTTTGCTCTTTAACGGGAGATAGTGTACTTGTCCTTTTTCTGCAGCGGTGGCTGCTCTGACTGTCTATATGCTTCTCTTGACTTTAGATATCTTTGCTTTAGCAACAGCTTTGTGTCTCCTGAAATGGGCAAGGGAGGGGGTGAAGCTCTATAGGACAGAGACGGCGGTTGTGTTTTGTGGCTCCCCTGTGCTACCCGAGGCAAGCTTTCCCTCACTTTGTCTCCTATTTAGAGAGTAAGCGGCAAGCTGAGCTGCCCCCCTCTTTATTTGCCATGTTTGGACAGCTTGAGCAGAAAGCTTTACGTGCCTTCATGTTTCGGCCCAACTAACTTTGTGTGTGAGTGTACGTGTACCTGTTTTCACATCTCCTAAATTTCCTGCGGATAGTAACAGGTTCCTAACTCGATCTATACCTTGACCTCTACAATTCTGCCTTCGGCTCAGGGCCCATCCTTTTTCGCGAGGGACACAGTGCATCACCAGAAGACTCTGTTGTGCTTTGCCAGCAGGAATTGCTCCCAGCTGCATTGCTGCAGGCTGCTCCCTTTCCCCTCCCCAAGCCCCACGCAACCGGCAGGGTTGGAAATCCCCTTTCCCTTCACGGCAGGCTATCTTGCTTCCAGGCTGAGAAGCCCCCACGCTGGATGCCACTAATGCTCTCCAGACGAGTGCATTGTGTAACCTGGTTAAGCCCCTGTCCTGCCAAGCCCACGTGACCCCTGTCCCGGCCTCGACCGCCCCGGGAGTTCCCCCGCCAATGTGC
>NW_008795487.1:829172-841729 GCF_000699145.1 Aptenodytes forsteri | reverse complement strand
GCCTCGCCCGCCCCGGGAGTTCCCCCGCCAATGTGCACCCAGGGCTGCCCTTGCATGGGAGCCTTAAGAAGCAGGGGGGCACGGCTCATGTGGGTGCCTGGCCTGGGATTAAAGCTTCTTTGCCTCCCTAATGCTGCCACATCTGGTGCCTCCGCTTGCAGCCCAGGAGGAAATGGGTATCCTCGGGGTTTGCACCTCCTCTCCAGCCACGTGGTCCCCCGGACACGCTGCAGAGCCATGCCACAGCCCCCACCTGCCCTCCGCTCCCTCCCCCACTGTGCGGTTTCATCAAGCAAATCATTTTAAAGCAATGATTGAAATGGATCAAATGCGTGGGTGGTGTTTGCCTCCCAGGGAGGTTCCTCCCACAGGGAAATAAGCCAGCAATAGCGCTGGCAGCCTCAGCAAAGGCGGTCGCCAAGAAGCTGCATGCAGCTTCTCCAGTGCTCCTGTTAAATAGCAGGGGCTTGCATGCATCTTCAGTAACAGCCTTGCGATGTACCGAAGAGCCAGCATATAACCCTTTCAGTGTTTCAGTGCCTCTCCTAAACAGCCAGGAACCTGCACGGGATCTCCCTAACACCCCACGTCCCACAGATGCTTCCCTAGCCTCCTTGCAAAATAACCGGAGCTGGTGGATCTCCCCTCCTGCTCCTGCTGTCAGCAACCATAGGGTGGAAATATTCTCCCTACCTGTACTGGTACTGATGTTTTCAGTTCCTACAGTTTGTCCCATCAGGTGGTACTGGTTAAGTCGTGAACCATCTTCAGCCACCACCACAGATGTTGTGGTGCTATTAGTCCACACATAGATCACTTCAGAATTGGGGTAAGCATCTGTCGACAAGGGGGAAAAAAAGACGGTGATGAGTAAAAAACACTATGTAATATTTCAGTGGATCCTTAAATGATAAATGGTGGGGAGAGGGAAGAACGGAGGAGTGAGAATGAATGGAGAAAAACAAATAAAGATGATATAATCATGTTCCCATATGCCCAGCTCAAAAAATATTAGGTTGAAGCCTTCTAATATAACAGATGTGTGGGACGGTTTGTCAAAGGCTGGAACAGTGGAGGTATAAATATAATCCATCACAACCACTCGATTTGGGAAAGAGCAGCTCAGACCCATACTCACCTAGCTGGCAGCTCCTAAACCCCAGCAAGCTGCAAAAGACATTTTGCTGAAATCCCCCTTCAAAAGGACTCGGGCACCGTAAGTGCCTGGACAACGGGAACCCTCTGTGTCTCATCCCATCTCCAGGATAAAACACTAAGTGATGCCGTGTGCAAGTGTGGGGTTTGGTGTGTGTGCACTGACTTTGGGATATGTACGCGTGGATGAGGGGGTAGGTCTTGCGTGCAGGCAACGGCTGTAGATAAAGGAAGCTGGGATGTCTCTGCCTGTGCCTGTGATGCTGAGGAGCAGAGACAGGATTCAGGGGTGAGACTGCATGAAGAAGAGCAGGAGTTGGGGGGGAGGTGTGTACCAGAGCAAACAGGTGGTGGTGTGGAAACACCTGCACACCTGGAGATGTGAATGTGATAAGATTTCTCCCACATTCATTTGGAAGTCCTAGGAAATAAGGGTGGTGGCAGTACTGCCAACTCATTCCTTCCTCTATAATGTTGCTGTTATTTTTAATGCCCTAACACCTGGAGTAATTATGCTATTATGAGAGAATCTCAGTTTTCTTTTAGAAAGACAGTAAATGCTGGTTTTATTTTTTAAACCTTCTCTGCAGATAGTCTCAAAAAATCCAGGAGCCGACGACACATTTAAATATATTTTATTTAATTTAAGTAGCTCTCACACTTTTTAGAACACCTCGATCATTGAAAGCTTTCAGGTAACATTACTGCAGGCACGTTACAGTAGGCTGGAGTCCATTGTACTAAAACCTCTGGAAAGCAGGCAAGGCTTACTCTCCAAATAGGAGGTGAAAAGCAGCTAGAGTTGGAAGCGGTCTGAAGTCAAATACTAATACCTCACCTTCTGCACTCTGCAACTT
Organism: Aptenodytes forsteri; assembly: GCF_000699145.1. Lineage (NCBI taxonomy): Eukaryota > Metazoa > Chordata > Aves > Sphenisciformes > Spheniscidae > Aptenodytes > Aptenodytes forsteri. The sequence goes on along the minus strand of NW_008795487.1, from coordinate 839,717 downwards.
GTAAGTTGGGGGCACAGAATGTTTCCTTCTGGAAAAATTCACATCCTAGTTCAATGCAGTCTGTGCAGGAGGCAACACATGGTGGCTTTCGGACTTGAGAGTCAAGGGCAAGAGGTTAGCTTGAAGGATCGTGTGTACTGGCTCCATCAGACTGCAAGTTCTGTTTGCTAGAGCTAGCAAGCTGTCTTGGAAAGCTGCAGCTCCATGGAGGTCTTAAAAAATTTCACAGACAGCGGGTCAACGTGAGCTTCTGAGGCACTGCAATAGCAAGAAATATGCTAAGGTGGTCCCTGGATCCATACAACCAGGAACGTCAAGCAGAAAATGGGAAGTGATCCCGGTTCAGGTTAAGAGCATATGTGTGTAGCACAATGAGCTGCAGATCACTTGGATGCTGGAGCAGGTAGCAGGGAAGAAAGCAGTACCTTGTTTTCACTGTTGTTAATTGTCCTGTGGCATCTGTGGGAAGTGCTGCCAGAGGCAGGACACGAGGCTAGATACACCTTTGGTCTGACTGTTTATGGCTATTCATACATTGCTGTCCACACCTCAGAAAAGATATGGAAATAATGAGGACAGAGAGGGGGAGAGAGTTCAAAAGAGGGTCACAAGTATCTCCAGGGACTGGAAAACAAGTCATGATTTGAAGCTTAAGGAGCTCAATTTATTTAGCTCACTGACAAGAAGCTGAGACACGACTCAAGCGCTGAGTATAGATACTTGCATATAGAAATCTAAAACCAGGGCGAGTTTCTTGTACTACTGACAAAAGGAAAAGAAAAATTCAGTGCCTGAAAGATGGTTTCAGGCAGATTCAGATGAAGAACAGGACACAATTTCCTAACGGGGGGGGTAATTAAACAGTGGATCACCTTCTGAGAAAAAAATTATGGACTACTGTCACTAGAAAGATAATGATGGGATGCGATCTTTTTTGCCACATATCTGACAGTTGTTGCTGCCACATTCAGGGCTGGAGCTGATCCAGGGTTTGGAAGTTGAGGATCTACAAATCCTCCATCCCTTGTTAGCCATGCAGCCATGCAGGACTGCCCACATGCCTTCCATGTGTTTGTATTTGTGGCTGTGCAGTAAAATTACTGCAATTACATCTCATGATCCACTTTGAAAGGCTAAGAAGGAATGTCTTCCCTATTTCAAAATATTTGCATGACAAAAAGTGATGGAATTTCACCTTCCCTTTAGAGCTGAAATACTTTCTCATCTCAGAGATGATTACAAGTTCACAACATGTTGTAAATAATTCCAAAGCCAGATCTGGAGAAGGCAAGTAGGAGGAGATGGGTCCATTTAAAAATGTGCTGCAGAAAGCCCTCCTTTTTAAATACTTATTTGGTATATGTTGTTCACGTGCTGATATCCCCAGTGAACGTTGGATTTGTGTAGGCGGATTTGGTGTTGTCAGAGAATTTTATTTTTACCTATGTTACTTCCTATGCAAAAAAAAAGCATTGGACTTCTTGCTGAGATGATCCAGATGTATCCCACCTCAGCAGTTTCCTGCTGCAAGGATCCCAGGCACTGGGATAATTGGATTTGTCCTGTTTTCTGCCAATGACACACAATAATTCAGCCCGACTAGACGCTTCCCAGTAAGAGCACTGTAATCAAATTCCACTGAAATTGCAACCACACAGGAACATAGGCCTGTAAGGCTTAACAAGTATCCAGACATTTTAGTTCTCTGCTGTGCCTAGCCTTGGGGCACCTAAAATAAATCGGTGCCTCTGCTTTGAATTGCAGCCTTTACTGGGTAGTTAAACACACGCACCGGTACAGGGTTGAAGGCTCCTACTCTGGAGAAGCCCAGCACCTCCTTCTGTAAAAAAATATCTGTAATTCAGACAGAGGCCAGAAGGTGCCAAAACTCCACCCAGATCTTGCAGGTGTGCCCAAGCAATACTTCGTGAGGCTGCTTTCTTTTGAAACCATGGCAGGGAAGGGAGGCTGCCCATCCCAGGCCAGCTGGTGAGAAGAGAGAGCACTCAGGCAGGCAAGAGCAGAGCTTGAGGACAGTCTCTGCCTTAGAGGAGGACTCCAGCCTGCAGGTCCTCTCTCACGGGAAAATATCTGTTGCGAGGCTACAAGACAGAGCTGTGCCACTGCTTGGCCAGGAGTAGAGTATCTATGGGAGAAGGGAGAATAGCCCAGCTAGAAGAGGTTCTCGTGCAGGAGCAGGATGGTTATAGCCAGGGCTTTAAGACACAGTAGGGTGATAGGTGTGTCCTTGCGGAGCCCACCCCAAACCGATGCAGCATGCAGTGATTTCCCCCCGCTCCAAAGAAGTCTGTCACATTAGGAATAATATGAATTTACCCCAGACTAGAGATAATCTATTGTGCAGGATCACATATATGATGATTCTTATCTATCTTCCATGCAAACCTAAGAAAGCATGCTCTGTATTTTAAAAAGCTGTAATATAAGATTTTTGGATTAGCGCCTCCTTTCCTCACTATGGGCCAAGCTCTGAGTGTCTAAGCCTCCTTGGGAAAAAGAGAAGAATTGAGAAAATGTCAAAACATGAATGTGAATGTAAAAAGATACAGCCACCCCCTCAGTCCATACGCACCCTTGAGAGAAACTTACAGCTCTGACGGGAAAAGGCCACCCCATGTGCCTTGGTGTTGCAGCTGAACCACTTACTATCTCTTTTCTGGTCACCTAGATAAACCTCCAGGCAGATAAATCTGTGTACTTGTAGCAGGTAGTTGTCTTCCTACCTCAAACCTTCTACCACGTCTTTCCAGAAGGCTCAAACTCCAGTTATCCCAAACTTGACTACCAAAAGCTCCAGCTCTGCTGCTGATAACCCATGCAGTATAATTAGACACAGTCATATTGCAAGCTGAAAGTGTGGGAGTAGTCTAGAATAATGTTATTTTGCTATTGGGATAGAGCAGGTGCTAATGAAGAGATGGTATTATTCACTGTCATACCAAACTGCGTAAAAACCTTCCTCCACTTAAGTAAAGCTTCCAGTAGGTTGACTACCAGCCACGCTTGCTGAAGGACTGAAGAACTTCAGTTCATGCTTTCTAGAGTTGTACGAAAGGTTTACTGCTGATAAGGGAATAAGGCCCTCACCTCCTCTACCTGGTACACACAGGAGGGACAAGGAGTCCCCCAAGGGGTGACTGACAGAAAAATGTAGTAGAGGCTGTGGGTTAGCAAGCTGGAAGAATGCTGCTGGTGTTGCTGTAAAAGCAAACTCAAATTCAAAGCCACTGAAAAGCCAAGTGCAACTGCTTGGTGTTTATTCTACTTTAAGCAAGTGGGCTTCTTCTGTTTTTATAAATCCAAATAATTAATTTGGTGTTCTTTACAATCATTTTGCTGGCTTGCCAAAGAAAGGGGGAAGCCTCATTAAATTATACCTTCTCTTCTAAGCTCACTCTTTCAAAAAGAAAAAAAAAAAAGAAAAAAGGTAGCAGCTGAGATGAACAGCTAAAATTAGAGAGAGGTATAATGTTATTAAAAGTGAGAAAATGACAACAGACATTTATTTCTAGCGGACATTTGATAAATGGCTGCAGGCTTATCACCTGCCAGAATGATGAAATAAGTAATTTCTTCTCATATCTGTTTATTGATGAGCAGATCCATTTTTCTACATTCTAACATCCAACACACACCACACAATATAAAAATGGTAAAGTTCTCCCTTGCTCTTCTCCCACCCTCTTCCTGCTCTCCTACGTCTGGCAAGGAAAGCATGACATGGTCTTTCTTACGCCAGTGAACAGAGGGCAGGGGAGCGATCACAGCCAAAGGGAGGAAATACATTAAGACAAAGTCTGACAAAGCAGAGCAGCCAGTTGGTAAAACCTGGAAGATGCCTGCCATTTGCCTTGGCATTGAGGGGTGCCCTGTTTTCCCTCTTTTCATTTGTGAATGAAACAATATGAGCAGTGCAGCATCCTCCTGTACATTCGACAAGCAGTCCACAAGCCGGGAGCCTTCTCCTGCCACTACCCCCACCCCAGGGCAGTGGCTGCACCTGTGGCTACTGACAGACACTTTCCCTTCTTGCCTTTCTTTCTCCTCCGCATTGGAATAAACTCCGGGGGAGGGGGGAAAGGAGAAAAAAAATGTTTCTTGGCTCCTTAAGTCAAATAAATCCAAATGTGGACGGCTGAGTCCAAACTCTGAGTCCATGGGACCCAGATGTATTTCTACGACTGATTTTTTGAAGCTATAACCCATGAAAAGAAAATCAACACTGATGTCTGCCAGTAAGTTTTCATATCTGCAAGACAGGGCATAAAATAATTTAGGAAAAAAGAATCCCTCTCCAAAACACTCCCCAAACCCTTTGACAGACCTCACAGGAAGCCATAAAAGCAGTGCCTGCGTAATTAAGTGAAGGCAACCTGTGAAATGTGGGATCTGTGTGTATGGGTGCCCACCCTGCATGCTTGAGTTGCATTCCACAATTAAACAAACCGCTTATCCACAAACCACGGCTGGAACTTTTCTTTCCGACTTACGCTAGTCGGAGGCTGAATTAACTTAAAGAGATACTGTAGAAAGGTGACTTTTGGCTTGTTTTCTATTTTATTCATTACAATTGTGCAGTTACATTCTTAGCCTTTATCATCATGATACTTAGTACATGCCACAGGATCATCAGACTGCCTGATCTTGGGAGTATTGCTAATTCCCATCAAAGCCTGTTGAGCGTGAAAGATGTGCATGAATTGTCAGCTTTTTTAGAAGCTCTAATTGCAATCTGAATAGGCATACAAATATCTATCTTTCTATCTTATATATCCATTAATGTATTCGACTCACTTAGAGGCTGTTAGACAACTCAATAGACATCCAGATTTACAACCTCCCAGAGACTTCTGCAGGCTGCTGCTAAGCCATCATGTACCAGCTTGAATTCTAAGAGTCAGGCTGGGTTTCTTGTGGTTTGTGCACGAATACTTTTTAACCCATTACAAAGCATCTGTCAACGGTTGCGCCTAGGCAACTGAGGCCAGATTTGAGCTCTGTAATTGGAATTACCCATTAAATTGAGTTGATAAGAATGAATGGATGTACAAATGAGATCACTCTATAGGAAGAACTAGTGGAAAAGAGATCTAGTAAAAATGTAATTTTAAATATAAAAATAACAAGACATGGTACTAAATATGCATGGACTGGGTCTAGGGGGAAATAGCTTTTTACAACAGTAAGTTATAAAAGTAAAATAGCAATTTAAACACTAAGAGAAGTGTATTCACATATTCAATGATTAAGAGCCTAAAATGAAGACTTTGCCATGGTGTGATGAATTCTGCTGTTCCAGGGTCATGGAAATTACTTCAGGGACCTGAAACCATCAGAATTAAGACTGATTGTTTAAACTGGCATGAGCTTACAGGATATGGATAAACAGCATGCATGACTTTAAATATGTGCCACGGACAAGAAGTGTTAACGTGTATAAATACAGGGGATTACAAATTTGGATCACACAGAATCACAGAATGGTTGGGTCTGGAAGGCACCTCTGGAGACCATCCAGTCCCATCCCCTGCTCAAGCAGGGACACCGAAAGCAGGTTTTCCAGTCAGGTTTTGAGTATCTCCATGGATGGAGACTTGCACAACCTCTCTGGCCAACCCGTTCCAGTGCTCGGTCACCCTCACAGTAAAAACATGTTTTCTTGTGTTCAGATGGAATTTAATGTTTTTTAATTTGTGCCCGCTGGCCCTTGTCCTGTCCGTGGGCACCACTGATAAAAGTCTGTCTCCCTCTCCCTCATACCCTCCCATACGGTATTTTTTATACAGACGGCTTAGGTCCCCCTGAGGTTTCTCTTCTCCGGGCTGAAGAGTCCCAGCTCTCTCAGCCTCTCCTCATAGGAGAGATGCTCCAGTCTTTAAATGATCTTTGTGGCCCTGCGCCAGACTCGCTCCAGAAAGTCCGTATTTTTCTTGTACTGGGGAGCTCAGAATGGGACACAGTGTGAGTAGAAATGAAATGCTCAGATTGAAACGTTTTTGGAACAGCACAGTATCATCTAGATGCGACAATGGACGACATCCAAGGAGGAAATTATTTGTGGACTTGGAACAATTCTGGTATGAAAACTGATGACAAAAGATAATGGGACACCATTGGCTGTGAAATGGGCAGTAGGAAGTTCAGTCTTACTAAAATGATCATTTCTGTTCTTCCTGAAGTTACAATAAAAATATAATTTGATAACATAGAAGGTATTTTATGTTTTCCTGATACACAGTTTTATTTGATCTTCTTGTCGGATTCCGCAAGGAATAGAATAGGATGTTCTGAAAAATGTGCCAGACAGGTCTCGAGAGACTTCATTACTAAGCAACACTAATATACTGTACTGATCATTACTAAAAAAAATAAAGCCCTAAGTTAGGTCAAAATGACTCTGTTTCAGAATGTAATTTATAAGTCACCTCAGGAAAAGGTGGGAATAGGAACGTGCTAGAAGTGTCTATGGCTTGGAAATGAAATGGAAGCACAGACTGTGCCCACAAGTTCTGTGAGACACACAGAACTGAAGAGGCCTGTGAAATTCATTTTGAGACACATAGTTTTGTAAAAGCTGTTTTCTTCGGCTTTTCAAAGCAAGCAACAGGTGGAAGGTCCTGCTTAATTTTAGAAGATCCAGTTTATGGGGAAAAGTCTAAACATGACCCAACTTAGAGCTCAAAAATATAAAGCAAAGGAAAAAAAAAACAACCTGTATGATTTTGCCTGAAAGCAATGTTGTGATTTTGGAGGTGTGATTCGTGATTAGCATAGGCAAGGCTGTTGACTGCTTTAATACAATAAATTGACTATTTGCAAGCTGGTACACTAAACCACAGTCATACCAATGATGAATGTAACACGAATACTAATGTTGTATTCGTGTATCAGTTGTCCTGATAGTTCAGTCAGACACAGCACCTTCACAGGATGCTATTATACCATTTAAGAAGAGCCCTGAGCTAGGAGCTGTGCAGAGTAATACAGAAGATCTCTCAAGGATGATTGTGGATACAGCAAGGCAATTTGAGCGATGCCACTTAAAGAGGTGTTGCCGCTACGCAGGCAGTATCACTGGTGACAGCATCAGCTCTTCCTTGCCCAATCCTGCTCGCCTATGTGGCCACGGGGGAGCAACCAGAGCGGTGCATCTATTCCCCAAGCACTGGGACCGCAACTGTGACTTTCACTGCTGTAAAATCTGGCAATATAGGCACCTGGATTAAAAACCAGGCACGGCACGCTGAATTGAGCTGGGTGTCCTGGGATAGCAGGTCCTCAGGCTCCACTCAGAAAAAGAGAAAAAAAACAGCAGAGAAAAAGTTTTCCCATGGGGCAGCCCAGAGCACCTCAAATGGCAGCAGACATGCAGGTTTAGACAACTAAACTGTGCCACCCGTCGTTGAGGGATGCCTGCCACAAGCTGACTGAAAGGGGTGACTAAACAGGGGCTACTGTGGGGGTGCTACACATCCAGGTGCTCCGAGGTACCAGGCAGCACCAGGTCATCTTCCCAAAGTCCCTGCTCTCATCTGAGAGCTGACATTAGGGAGCAGGTGATGCCTTCCTTCTTTCACCTCTTCCCATTTCTTCCTCTCATTGCAGCCAGCATTTATAACACAGCTTCTGGCTTTTTTTTTCAGATTTAGTGGTAGCTGTCTCGATCTAGAACTAATCTGAGAATTGATTTTACACCTCATTTAATGGTGGCTACACAATTGCTTTTCATATGGAATAGGTCAAAATCTGGTATTCCAGCGTCTGATGCTTTCTTTTTTTTCTGTTACGGCTGATATAAATATCTGCTGCAAGAGGACTAGAGCAACAGAGCAGTAGGATGTGCTGGGATGACATTTAAAAATTTGAAATGTCCTGGGACCTTCCTGACCCTCTGGTCTTTGTAGGCCAGGCATATGGTAATTCCAAATCAGTTGGCCAGTTTGAGTGCTGTACTAACATTTAATGAACTTTGAATTTGCAATCACAATATTAGGCAGCTATATTAACTGCTTCATTAGAAAAAACAGCATGGTAATGAGGAAGATGTTAGAGATTTAATTTACTTTTTGCAAGGCAAACAAAAGTACCCTCCAAAGTGTGACTGACACCATTACTCACTTTGCATAGTGCCTTACTCTCTAAGCAATCTTGATTGCAGGGGCCCACTCATTTTGCAAGCTGCTGCTTAATATCAGCAAAGCTAATGCAATCAGCTCTCCTGGAGTTTCTTTTGAGAAATGCAGAGTGAATTTTAGAAAATACTCCATTTGATCTTGTTGTGAAGGATGCCTTCACAAAAGTGGTGTTTTGGGCCACATTCACAGAATGAAACCGTGACCTCGCTGCAATCAATAGATGTTCTTCCCACCCACTTGAGTGGCACCAGGAACTCACCCATCATAGCTAGCCTATCTGCTGATCTACCATTCAAAGCAGCCTCACTTAGAAATCAGTATGACCTGAAACCAGCCAAGAGTGATTGGGACTACTTGCAGAACTAAATATATACCCTTGTTTCTGAAACCAGTCCCTTAATGAAGACATTTACAACTCTCAGAAGTACTGCTACATTAATAACACTGTGTGAATGTGTTAATCAATAGGTATGTAGAGAGAGCAGGCTGAAATATTATTATTCAAACACTTTAATACTGCTCTGAGATTACAATCACTAGAACTTATTCCCTACGCCAGAGGCGCAGTCATCTAAAACTCAGAAGCCGGATTATAGACTCCTGCTGTGGGACGCAGTACAGCCCCGTATTTAAGAGAAAGGGAGAAAACCTCCCGAGGCCGTCGGTTCAAACTGCCTAACCTCAGTGGTGGATACAAGGAGCCTCTCTGAGGCAATCTGTTGCTTACCAGAGGCACTGCCATTTCGCCTGCTGTCTGCCACAGCACTCAGGTGCATGTCCCCTCTTTGGGAACCGGCCCCTTCCAGTCACAAAGACCCCGGCCCAAAGGTGCGCATGGTCTCACCTTCCCTGTTCACAAGCAAAACATCTCCTTATCTACAGCCATCAGCTGACCTATTTTAGTCATCTGCTTTAGGAGGAGATTAACCTGAGCCTAAAAATATCTGCTTTTCTCCCCTGACTATAAGAGGGTGAGAGTGATCAGCTCAGCTGTATATATTTACTCTGCAGAAATATAAATTTAAGAGGGAGGAATCCCAGCTTTGCTGACAGATTTACCGCTGGGATGCTTTCAGCAAAATGGCTAGCTGCTAGCACAGGCTGGCCGTGAGGAGACTTTCAGTGGATATGATGAGGGAACGGAGGAAAAACAGAAGGCCCTTCAGGCCTTCCTTCTTCCCACTCCTCCTTCCCTCACATTTCTTCATGGAAGACAACACGAAACAACTGTTTCCTTTGAAGAATCTTGCTGAGCTGGGACTGCAGCAGCACTAGATCACAGCTCGGGCTAACTTGGCTCTCTGTGTAGGGGAGGAGGCTAACATGGGATCTGGCAATGTAGAAGGATGACTCCCTGGCCCACCACAGACTGAGGTGTAATGAAGGAGCTGCCAGACTGCAAACTGAAATCCAAGTTTCAGCAGTGTCTTGCAGCTTTTCCCCCCCAAAAAGCCCCCTAGGAAAGTCATTTTGTCATTAAAGTACTGCAGTAGCACTGGGAGGCTCTAATTGAACCTAGGGACCCATAACAACAGAAGCAATAAAAGCAGGTAATGAACCACTCTATCTTTGCTCAGAAGAGACTGTAATTATTCTTTGCCCCCCTTATCCTCACCTGCAAAATGCAGGTGGCAGAGACTTACCAACCTCACACCAGCATCATGAGAATGATTTCAGAATCGTTTATGAAATGCTTACAAGCCATGGAAACAGCCACCTTAGAAAATAACAGACATTAAAAACCTGGCTTGTAAAGCAGTGAAGCAGTATTTACCCATTTGTCCCATTTACAAATAATATCCCATTTACCAGCGGCATAAACCCACGATCAATGGCTGGCAACCGTAAGCCCTCGCTGTGCCTTTTGGGACATTACATGCCCAGCAATGTCTTTGCAGGTTTGCACCCAAGGGTCATTTGAAAGCTTAAGCACGTTAAGCACGGAGCCTCTGCATGTTGTTTTCTACTGCTGACAACTCAAATTGAATCACTGTTTTCCTGTAATCAGGCAGTTGTGCAGCCTTTAAATTTAGGCTGAAATCTCCAGAGTGGGAAACGCATGCTGATGTTCGTACCATCAGCAAAGCACCTGGATCTCCACGCTGCTCTGCCACAATCGTGTCTAGACCTCTTTCAGGTGAGATAAAAAAAAAAACCACCACTGAGTATCTCCACACCAACTCCTTCCCCTGCCTGAACTTTTGTTTCCTTGAGCTTGAAAACACCACCGGTCGAGCTTTCCCCCCAAAAAAACCCCTGATGTACGTGGGCCACCTCCCAGTGAAGAGGCTGCTCCCCCACCTCCCAGTGAAGAGGCTGCTCCCCAGGCAGGCAGCACGCAGGCTTTCAGCCACGGCCACTCAAGGGGCTCTCTGCAGCTGCTACCAAA
>NW_008795487.1:813690-828847 GCF_000699145.1 Aptenodytes forsteri | reverse complement strand
AAAAAAAAAAAAAAAAAAAAAAAAGCTCCCCAGGCAGGCAGCACGCAGGCTTTCAGCCACGGCCACTCAAGGGGCTCTCTGCAGCTGCTACAAAAGCTGCCACAGGCACCCCGGGGAAGCACTCCTTACCGATACAAAAAAAGGGTTTCATTAAAGGCGATCCTGCCTGCGCGGCGTCTGCTCCGGGCTGGTAGGGAGCCGAGCCCTCGGCTGCTGCACGTCGGCAGAGTCTGCAGCCTGGAGTTAGCACTGGCTGCGAGATGGACGGGGAAGACAACAGCTTTTTCGGATCATGTGGCAAATGGCCTGTGCGAGCAATTGTTCTTTCTGACTTCCCTTTTTTGCTCTGTTATGAACCAAAGGGGAAAAACTCACTGGCTTCTGAACGGGGGGTGACCAGAAGTAGGAAGTGACTGACCCAGAGCTGGGCAGTGTTTCACAGGGAAGCAATCACACACCCAGAGGACTGGACGGTAGCAAACACCACATTTTTAATATATTTTTAAAATTATCTCAGTGCAAACAGTAACCGTGTATACGTGACAAAGTCTTTGAAAAGTTAATTAACAACAGCGACTGCAAATGCTTAAAGAGGATACTAGCAGTTTCTCCAGCCTTTTCTGGAAAGTCCTGAATGTGTGTCATTGTAATGGATGAAGAAAAACTGACTGATCTGATAGTTTTAGGGAGCTTTTAGAAAGGGCCCTTTTCCCTTTTGTCACATGAAAAGGTATCACTTCTATGGGAAACCTACCAAATGAGTGAGAAGTTAGGGTCATATTCACTTGCAAGTTCTGATGCAGACTAGGGTCCCATAACAATAGCTGCTGCAGAAACCTGCACCATGCAGTCCAGGCCCGGAATCCTACGTTTTAATTTCTAAGTAGATTCCTGTTAAGAAAGCTTCTTAGATCTCTGAAATACTTGAATATTACAGTATTTTCTTTCACGCACCACGCTTGCTGAATGTCCTGCTCTTTGGGAGCTCCAGGCTGCATTCCTCCACACTGACTGTGGGACTCAATGCAAGGACGAAGCTGCTGGCAGCACTGACTGCTCAAAATGCTGGCTGAAGAGGTGTCCATATTGCTATAGATGCATATCTGAAATGATTACAGGCTATGTTGCACCACCTGTGAGAAGGCTTAAGTATCTATTGGTATAACCCATTCCACTCAATGCAGGAGGAACAGCACAGCTCATACAAAATTCTTGCAGAAATGGTACAGTATCTCTGTACTGAAAAGCCCTACTGATTTTTATTAAGATCCTTTGAAAAATGGGACTTCCATTAGCAGAAACAGCTAAAATAGTACCTAGGAGAGATACAAAAGCTCGCCACCAACGTAAGTAACACCTAACTAGTCTACAGCAGTGACTGCTTCTTCTGAACAAAGTACAACAGAAGTATGTATTTCTGAGCTAATGATGTAGAGAAAAACGGACTTCTAAGTTACTCTGACCAGGGTACAATATAGTCATCTACATCTGAGCTAGTATTGCAGAAAAATAGGAACTTCTAAAATACGATTCATCTCATCCTTAGGCAGTTATCAAAAATAGTTCTAATGAATCACACTACAGAAGTACTTATTTCCTTTCAGTGGCCATAAAGGGAGTCTAGATAACTAACTGTGACATACTTGTTTATCTAAAATTGTCACATCCTGTCCATTTTCCAAGGCTTTGCTGTTAATGCAAGGCTTTTGATATGGGCCAAACCACCCTGCTCATTCTGCAGCAGAGCATCTCCACATCCCAGAACAGGTAAGAGCCACAGAAGATCTGGGGGAGTCTAGGGGAGCCTCGTGGCTCTAGTGAATACCTATGATTTTGTGAGTGTGTTTCAGTCAGGAGTCTGTGTGTTAAGGACTTCTGAACTAAAAGATTTAATTTTTTAAACAACACAGCCCCACGACTAGTCATGTGTTCACGATTTCAAGGAAACTAGAGGCAAATAACAGCAATACTGTTAGGTGGTCTCCACCTCCTCCACTCATTCTAAGGGTTGTATGGAAAATTAGTTCAGGCTAGATGCCTATGCTTTACTAGCTAAACTTAAGTAAAATTACACCCCTGGTCCAAGCTAGTTATCTAGACTGCCTGTCTGATGCTACCACAAGCATCTCTTTCAGCATGCCTGGAGACCTGGCTTCTAAACAGCTAAAAATTAGGGGAGAAGAATTCCAACCAAAGTGGTGGTTGGTAACTGGTGGTAACATAAGGCAGGAGGAGTGAGCAGAGAAACATAACAAACATCTTAGAAATACTGAATTTTAGTATTCACCTAGCTTCACCTTATTTTAGTCATTCAGATGTTCATTGCAATGGAGGTATCTAATTAAGCAGTGATAAACCTTAGGAAAATATAAGAGAAGACATTACATGAGCGAGCAGCACGCATCCCTTGACTTCAAGGAAAGCTGCTATACACTGCATAAAGGCGAAACCTATCATTTCTAAATTAACTGGCTTTTGCCTTAAATTGCAAAATCACAACTTAGTCTTGAACTCGGCCGCTGAGCTTTTCACAGAGAACCTCCCTGGCTCTCTCCATGTGTTCCTTCGTAAAGAAGGCACTAACACTTTCCAGCAGAGTCAACAACCCGTGCTGCCTGTCTCTGCTCTCAGGAATGGACTCAGGAGCCTCTTCTGGCCAGTTGACAGAGATGAGTAACAGAAAAGCTCTGCCTCTACATATGAGAATACAGTTCCAGCTCTTCCTGGGAGCAACCCAGGAAAACCTACCAAAGAGCCATTTCCCCTTTTCAAAGTCTCCTAAAATTAACATTTGTCTTTATTTATTATTCATTTAATTATATTCTTACACAAGACTCCTACCCACAGGTTTTGAGAGGCTGAATACATTCTTTATCACATTTTACTACACCAGAATTAGAGTCTGTTTGGAGGGACTCTGTTTTGAAGTTCTCCCTCCCCACCTGCAGTTCTCCTGCAGCTTCACAGGTGCTAACTGGGGGAAGCACAAAATCAAGAAACCCCCTTTAGGTGCCTTCACCTCAGTGCTATCTCAGCTAATTCTCAGCATTATAGAGAAACTTTACCATCAGGGGAATTTTCTTAAAATACTTTTTCTGGAGAAATTGCTCAGCGGCTGTAGGTGCAGGGATAGTTGGTGAACAGTGAGTGTCTTAACGTTAAGTGTTGCAATAAAATCCTGGGATACTGGTGAAGTTACTGTCTCCTCATTACTCTGAGTTCACCAGCCTTCTTAGAGGAAAATAATTTGGGCATGTCTCCTGCTACAGAAATAGCCTGTGCACTTTCCTTTATCAAAGACCACAGCAGACACCATGACTCAGTTTGAGCTGTTAAAAAGGAAGATGTACCTAATTGTGTTAACTACTTTCTTCAGACGCTACGAATTTTACCTAGTGCTGTTTTCTCACAGTCAGAAAAGTCCCTTTTTGATCTACAGTGATCAACCTTCACCATCTATGTGGCCGAATTAAATCCATCAGGAATCAATGTCAGGCCTGGTTTTCCCCTGCTCATGAGCTAGGGGATCTCATTATTTTCAGAATATTCATTAGACTCTCTACTTACTCTAAAAATAGTAGGGGTTTTTTTCAGCCGAGTGACTAGTGGGCAGCAGATTCATGCATTTATCTGTTCCACAATACAAGATCTGATAACTACATGTACTCAGATACTGTGCCTTCAAGAGACAGTTGCCATAAATAGACTCCACCTTACAGTATTTGACATTGTCAAAGCACTGGTTAACGTTCACTAATAGCAATTAACTAATTCATCTTCAGGGCAACCCTGTGTGCTAGGTAAAACTGATATAATTAACGCATGAGTAAAATGAGGTTTAGGAGTTAAGTCACTCGCCTGGGCAGAGGCCTTCATGGTCTAGTGGATTAGACATCTGTCTCTCCAACCAAAGAAGTTGAGCCTAATCCTTTTTCTGACACTGATTTGCTGTGTGACCTTACAGAAAGTCAATTATCTTCTCTGCCTCAGCTGCCCTAGAGATAATGATGCTTACCTACCTGGTGACACATGGGTGTTTGGAAACTGTACTAAACGATACTTTTAATGTACTCTTAAGGCCTATCAGTGGAAGAGGTGAAATATTAAAGCTTCCTACCTTTAATGTCCTTGCTGTCTTATCTAATTCCTCCTCCCCACACCAGAAATAGCTTGGGGCTAAGGAGGAATTTCTTAGGCTAAGACGCTGCTAGCGAAACTGTGACTGGCATCAGGAAGGTTCATCAGATCCTACTTGACCAGCAAATTTATTTAGAGTACAGGTCAGCACTAGAATTGCAACGGAAAGTTTATTTTAAACTTGGCCATGGAAGTAACCAGCATCCTTCCCATGCTACCGTGAGGTAATGAACAGACTGCCACGGCCATCCCCACTGAGCACCCCTGGTTCGAAGGGAGCGGAGCCTGTTTGCAGAGACCCAAGAGCCTGCACTCATGCACCATCCCCAGTTCCCTTGTACCTTTAAATGAGATTTTTGTGGAATGATTTCTACAGGTGGCCTTATTGCTAGCAGGGATGCAAGTCCAGAGGGACACTACCCATGTACATGCACATCCCAGAGCAGACCCAACTGATCTTGCCATCTCCGAGCACTGAGGCATAGTACTTAAAAGGAGAACAACTTAAACCTGCTCTGTTCAGTTCAATAGAAGCCGTCCTTGAACTGGCCTCTAGCCAGCACAGCTTTTCATGACGTGCCATAGGACATTAAGAAGTATTACTTCTGTAGTTGGCATCTGAACTGCCCGGCAGGTATCTAGGCTGGTGGTATGTGCATGTAACTTCATATCCCTTATATCCCCTTATTCGACCTTGCTTTTAATTATTTCTACAAAATATTCTGTTGCTACATATAACGCTGCCTAGGCCCATAAAATCTCCCACAATTCTAATATAGCAAGAAACCAGTCGAACAGGACATAAGAATTCAACATTTACGTTTATTTCTGTGAGCAAGATTAACATTCCTTCTCTTTAATCCTGAAGGAAATGTCAGGGCTTTTTCTCTTTTGCTTGCTGAATTACAGCAAGTGCAGTGAACGTTCATGCAGCCAGAAAAATAATAACCTGCTCCTGCCTCTGATGCGGCACCGATCGCTTCTTAGCATCCTTTCTGCTGCTGATCCGCCCGTGCGCTGGCTGCTTTGTTTCGCTGCCCTGCTCTCTCCACCCTCTGACCAGTTAGCACTCGTCTCTTCTCTACCCTCCCAGCTCTACTGATAATGTGTCTAACATTTACTTTGATGCTATTCCTTGAGGCTTTTCAAAATCCTTCTTGGAAAAGACCATTAAAAAGAAACCCTTTGGGGAAAGACAGGGAGGAAAGCTAAAGCAGAAGGGGCATGTGCTTGTGTACAATATACCCCCGTAGGCTTTGTCTTGCTGCAAGCCTCAAGATGACTTAATGCAAACCTGTATTGCTGTAAATAGGCAATAAATACTGTATTCTCCTGAAATACATCTGGGCTAATTCAATAAACCCTGACTTATTGGCTGCTACTTGTGCAAACTTCTGCATATTAAATCACAATAAATTACCAATGAGCTGTCAGATCAGTAATACAGATATTCCCAAGGCTGAAAGATTGTCCATAGCTTGTCCCTATATATTTATTTACTGCAGAGGCTACCAGTGTGGACTAGCACAGGCCAAATGGCTCCATGTCTATACACTGTGGAAGAACTTGTGACTATGAACACAGAATGACTTATGACTTATGACTTATGACTAGAACAAGGTGACTTGTAGTAGCTTATAAAATATACTCTAGGATTGTATACTGAGCGTGGCAAGGAGCATGAACTAAAACCGTGTTCAGCCCTCACATGCCTAAAATACGACTTTTCAGTGTTGTTTTTTCCCCGGGTTAAAATTACCTGTGTGCTAATAGGTGATTAATATGTAACACATTTGGCACAAGCAGAACATATAATTGCATTCAGACAGATTGTTGGGTTTTTTCCAATGCTACTGAAGACTGTACTCCTTCTAAGTGTTTGTAATCTGGTAATGTTATCTCCTGCACTTGCATGTTTGGTTTTTGGGTTTTTTTGTCTTACTATATGGAGAGTTAGAACCTGTACCTTACTGCACCTAGTCTACTAAGGCATTGAAACATCCATTTAACTTTAGAGGTTGAGCTTCAGATCCCTGCTGCATCAGGCTCTTTGTTTAAATATGTATTTTTTAGTTTTATATTGCATATTTTGCAAGATTTCATAAAACTATCCAACATCCCAGTTCTATAGTCTGCACTAGAGACCAACAGGTGTGACTTCAACTTTATCTATCAATACAGTAAAGAAGATGTAATACCAGGAAGGACAACTTCTTTTTCTTTTTCATCTTAATTCTTTCCAGTAGCTTTTGTTTAACCTTATATACAAATAATGAGACTTTCCTGTGAGATAGTTTCCCATTTTCAAGTTTGGCATGAAATGGATGGTTTGCATATAATTTTTCAAGTTGAGTGTAAAGTTGTATGGACCTTCAGATTTATATTGGCTTTGCTGTAAATTAATGTTGCTGAATTAAATGGACACACTTAAATCTGCAGTGACCTTGTAAAATACTGGTGGCTATTCAGATGAAACTGGGTCTATCTGGATTGGAAGAGGGAAGGGAAATCAGTTCATCTTAAGTTTGGTAATTTGGTAATCGTTACTGTAAACAGTGTTTTTACTTAGTATGATCACTAGAAGACAATGCATAGCCAGTGTTAAACCAGGGCAGATACAGACATAAAGGCAAAGCTTAATCTTGCTAGGATTAATGACTCTAAATTGATACGACTGAAAAAACATTGAAAAATGCTGACGCTAAGGTGGCTTCAGGGACTAGCAAAATGCCTTGCCTGGTAATTTTCAAAAGTCTTTAGAGACACTGATTGCACCTGGAACCTCTGATTTGATTACTGAAATAAAAAATACCTACTGTAGTAGCCTCATCTGTACTTTAATTAAGAACTTTGTATTTAAATATCACCGTCTGATCCCCTGAGGTTATTTTTAAAGTAAGCTTCTGGCAAGGCAGCAGTGTGGTGGATTAGAGGCTTGGAATTGAGGAAAAATCAACATTCAGCATACAGTTTAGAATAATGTGTGCATATATACAAATACATATGTATCCAACATCATGTAACAAGATACAGGACTGGATTTATTAAAGCCAAATGGAAAGATATTTCTTCTTTTAATATTCTAGATCTCTTTTAATATACGCAATGTAGATTTGCACTGCAGTCTGATTCACGTGAGTACCACAATAGCACATCAATCTGATATTGTCCAATGAAAGCTCCATTTTTCTACAAACATAAAACCAAGTTATCAACTTAGCTGTCTGCATCTACTATTCCATCTAACAGTGGCTGTTATGCTTGATGTGGATATACAAGACCTATCACCCATCAGCTCACCGTTCATCACGGAGCATGCAAGCATGAGCTGAAAAGCAGCAGTGCCAGATAAAGCACAGTCATGGAAAATGAGCAGCAGGGTAGCAGCAGGGGTGGCAGACTGGGGTGCTAATGAGCAATGTTAAAAGGGGAGGGGAGGGGGAAGGGTGAATGATTCGTACAAGACATGTCTGAACTTGAAAAGCCAGATAACAATGGATTTTTCCAGTTCTTATTTCAGAAGACAACTTACAGCTTCCAAATTTTAATGGGCAAGCATGTGCATCCATGGGGAAATCTTCAAGCTGCATGGGACATTCAGCAGAGATGGTCAATCTGTGGGGGAATAAAAAGAAAACACATCATTTTTTTTTTGGCGCCTTCCCTTTAGGCCTCTCACTGCAATACATGAGTGCTGACACAAGCAAGCTTTTCCTGAAGGCTCCTTGCTCCTGCTGAAATCACAGCAACCCCCTGTTAAACTGAATGTGAGATAAGCCAGGTGGACCACTGTGTGTGCGTGCTGTAGGCCTTATCTAGTAACACTGAGACACATGAACTGATTTTATGTAAGCTGTTCCAGTAAGATCAGCCTCTCACTGCAATACATGAGTGCTGACACAAGCAAGCTTTTCCTGAAGGCTCCTTGCTCCTGCTGAAATCACAGCAACCCCCTGTTAAACTGAATGTGAGATAAGCCAGGTGGACCACTGTGTGTGCGTGCTGTAGGCCTTATCTAGTAACACTGAGACACATGAACTGATTTTATGTAAGCTGTTCCAGTAAGATCATTCTTTCTTATTATTACATGAAGGAACTCCTGTGCTGGAGCTTCTGCCATGCACCTTCTTCTTACCTGCTTTGTGTAGATACTGCAACTGGACTAGGAATTTGACTCCTGAGTATAGCACGGTTACAGACATAAAGAAGCGCTGACTTTATATATAGATGTAACTATTTAAATACATAAAAATAAATATTTATAAATAAAAGTATATAAAATAAATATGTATATCTATATAAAAAGTCATCTATAAAGTCAATTATGTATCTGTATCTCTCCTTCTATATATATGACTTTATATAGCACTACAGTTAGTTTTCGTGGAAATCACATTGTATCGGGGCAGTCCAATTGTGAATTACCTGGGTACCTTGTCAGGAAAAAACACCAGGGTCATTTTCCCCAGCATATTGTCTGGGGAAACAATTCTATCCTGGACCGCCCTGCCACTACATGGAAATTCTTGAGTTATATTGGACATACAGGTAGGGAAGGAAAAACTCTTAGAAAAAAACAGACATATCCTATGGATGTTCTGTATGACTGACAGATGAAGCTGAACACAAAGAAAAGTCCAAGGTAAATTTCTGAGCAGTACAATATCAGCTATATTGATATCAAATATATCAAAAGAGCCAAAGCTCACTTTTCTAGGTGCACGCAGCACATGGCACAATGAGAGCCTGGCTTTGATTAGGTCATTTTGGTATTTGCATAATACAGATGGTTTGCTCAGGATAGCAAGGATGCAAATCTCATTTTACATTATGAATACCCTTATGGCTTTCTCGTTTTATGCCGCTATTCTGCCTCAGAGGTGACAGACCAGAGACACTCAAAGCCTCACAGACTGCCCAGTGCTGGGGTGACGCAGGGCTCTGCTGGAGGGCAGCCTGGTTCCTCACCAAACTGCTGCAAAGAAATCCACAACACCCTACTGCCAGAATGCAAAAGTACCCTTTCCCATCACAACAGCCACACGTAGCCATACCCCCCGGGTATATATACTCACCGCTTCCTATTAGCACACCAAAGTGAGTATTCTTGCTACAAGAACTTCTATCCAAAGGGATCGTAAAGGGTAACAATCTGTCCGTGTACAGATGGCACAGCGTTCGGCCAGTCCAATTCAATACAACACAATGATGCCTTGCTGGAGCACTCCAGCTACATGGACAACAAATTGGGGAAGACAGCTCCACTCTCTGCCAATGCACAGAAATTCTGGAGCTTTACCAATAGCTGGAAATGGCAAAATAAGCACAGAGAAATGCAATAGTATCGTTGGCTAGAGATCGTATCATGAGGATGGGCTGGGAAACAGGGAGGGAAAAGGCAAACTGCAAATAGTTAATAGAAAATGTAAAGATAATACAACATATAAAGCAAAAGAAAAAAAAAATCCAGTTCAGAGATAATGTATCATTTGGTAAGAACAAACAGGAAATCTACAATATAGGAAAGAAATGACTGAGGCCTGAGATACCTGCCCTTAGGCAAAACTGTTCTTGGACTTTATTTTTGTAAAACAAATTTTAAAATCACTAAAATACAGAGTTGTCTGCAGTGGAGACTGCCTTTGGACACCAAAGCCAGCAAAGCCACAGTCACTGAGAGTGCTACGTGGTTGAATTTAACAAGCTGGTTCTAGTAGCATCCCATCCAGAACTTGCATCCTTTTGATAAAAATCAGTCTAATGGGTACTTTAAAGCAAGGCTGCCATCCCTCCAGTGCATCGTTATATTTTCTGTACTAAGTATTCCAAATTTAATTTTCTTGATAAATTCAGAAGCCTTGCTCCAAGTGCCGTAAGAAAGCTGACGTGTTTTACTGCAGGCCATCTCCTGCCTCTTTGTCTACCAACAGTTCAAGTACGTTGTTTCAAAGGCTGCAGCTTGACAACATTTTAATACACATACTTGTCATCTGCACACCTCCAAGGAAGGGGTCCCTATATCCATCTTACCAAGAGAGCAGCTGTGGAATCAGGAAGTGAAGGAAGATTCAATGCAGAATTATGAATAAGACCTTCTGTTTCATCTGATCGTCCTATGAATTGTATCCTGCTGCCTGCACCTCTGGAAATAACCCTTGTGTGTAATGAGGAAGGCTGCAGACATTCCTCAACCATAAATGTGGAAGAGAAGTGAAGATGAGGTGCACAGAGACTGTGACCCAGTGGAACTTAATTAAGTCCCTCCAGAAATAATTTTTGCCTATCTTAAATGAAAGGGTAGCACATAAGGCTGGAGGGCACGTGGCTGCCACTAGCTGTCTCAGAAGCCACAAAGACCCTGGTGGTGCCAGGGCTACTCCTGTGCCCCCTCTGAATTCCTCATCCAGCAAAAGGCGGCACATCCCTTAAAAGGATGTGCCTGGTGCAGTCTTCTGGGTCTAGCCCAGGGGTAGGGAGAACCCAGTTTAGCAGCTGCAAATGTGCTGCCTTTCCTTTCATTAACATGAATTCTTTGGATGAAGAAGTTCCTTTTGCTCATTATCAATGATAATCTGCATGCTTTCTTTCCGTGCCTCCATCCTAGGGCCACTCCTAATTTGGCCGTCTTGAACAAATGAACTGGCTATACCTATTTGTTACATGCTATTCTTAAAAAGTATGTAGCTGAGCCTCGTATGTAAATTTAAAATGCTCAGTGAACACTCTCCTAGCTACCTCTTACGAAGTGTGCATTACCCGAGGCTTGTGAAGTGTCTTGTAATGGGCAATGCAACAGAAAACGTGACTGTGGTTTCTGATACACTGCATAAATGTCACCACCCTGGATTTCTGCAGAGCACTCTGTGCCCAACAGTAGCTGTTTTTCATTACTGTGTGAGGACCTGAAAAATAGAGTCACTAAATTGACTCCTGATTCAAAGAGACTGGATTTTCTACTGCATACATAAAAAAAAGCAGCACAGCAGCCACCTCTTACACTCTGGGGGCTGGAAGCATGGGTCACTGCATACAGATTTGCTCCTAGGTGCACAGTACAAACTATATATTCAGATCATAGCTCCAGGAGTCACAAAGAAATTGATATCTCGGTCTGCTCCTTCAAATATCACCTGGGGTGATATTTGCACACTTTGGCTTTTAACATAGTGTTAAAGCCTAGGTACCCTTTGCATACCCTAGTTTACACAGCTGATTATAACAAAATTACTCCCAGTTTGCATTTATTGAAAGAAGAGAAAGGAGACCTTGGCATGCATATATGAAACAGCCTTTGCCTAATCCTTTTAATATGGTCACTCCAGAACAATCTTGCTGTGCTCATTGCAGCACAGTTATCTGAGCTAGAGACAGTCTCCAAACCAGGATTTTTTCTGTCACAGCTCAAGCACTGCTCAAACTGCAGTTCTTTCCAACAGAAGCATTTAAAAGCTTCCCTCCTCCACCATCATTATGTCTTAATAAAAGCCCTATGGGATTAGTTTCACTCAAACAGAGTTTTTGGAAAGTGGCTGTTAAAGCTTCTTTACAATGGGAGGACGAAACTCTGATTTTATTGAAGTTAATGGTAAAATTCTCCGTGACTTCAATGGGGCTGGTATTCACCCAAAATATGTAACAAACCCTGGTTACAGCTGCTGATTTATTATGGATAAAATTTCACTTTCATAATGCTCCAAATACTTACACTGCTATCCAAATGTTAATCAACCAACAAATGCTACAGCATACCTTACCTATCTGAAAAAAAGGTTAGATCTACAAATTATTTCACTTATCACCCATAACTGTACATGAAAGTTCCATCAAAGCTTCATTATGTATAACCTTTACTTTAAGAACATAAAGTGATTACTGATGTTCTGTTTCAACAAAATATACACACACAAGTGAATACCCATCTAAGAAAAGCACAACAATTCAAGCAGCAAGTCTTCTTCACTCCAGAAAAGTCACCTTCAACCCTTTCCACTGGAGAATTAAGCAAGACGATGCTTTCAAGAGACCGTTGCTTTTTAACAGGCAGGGGGAGAAGGAGGTGTTAAAGTCAAGGATGTGGCGAGGGAATAAATGCAGATGTTTGGGAGCCAGACATCTGCAGCAAGTGTGCTTCAAGGAGAGCACAAGGCACTCTGACCCGCAAGAGCCCGTTTTAGGGGGCTGCAGGGACCTCCCCGCTGTTCCCATGATTTCCCTCAATGCAAGGAGCATCTGCTCCTACTCATGGGAAAAGAGCTGGGAGACTGAGCAAAGCTATCATCTCTCTGCTACCGTGGAAGTGCAGAAAACACTTTCAGGAGTATTATTATCTGCAGCTGCCAGGCAGGAGGCGAGGGCAGTCACCTGCCCGGGGAGCCAACAGCCGCAGAAACTTGCTTTCTTATCAGCTACTAGCTTTAGTATGCAAACAAATTGAAACAGAGAGCTTTAGGAGAGGGGAGCAGAAAGGCAGGGTCACCAGTGGCTTTTGGGAGAAGTTAACTCAAGATAAGTGTTGAATAACAAGAGTTACTGATGAAAGGGACACAAGGGAAGTTTTGTTGGCTCTGAGGTATTGGGGCCAGAGAGATAAGAAGCTCTTCTGCCTGTTTGCCCTAACCCCCAAACCAGCTCCATCTTCTTAGTTTATTTCTGTGCACTGCCCTTGCCCCTGATTAAAAGGAGCATTTTAATGCTGTGCTTTGGCCCTATCTGTGCTGGCAACCAGTACCCGCTGTGGGGCTCAGGCCAGAATGGGCACAGAAGAGCCAAAGTACCCTTCCCAGCATGAGGCCAGCCATCACCATTTTCCTTAAAAAAAGGCAAAATGTTTGCTTGAAACTCATCTCAGATCTATCTCAACATCTCCCCAACATGCCAAAAAAAGAGTTAAGTGGATCCAGCCTTACCCAAGCTGTGCCCCACCCAAAGGGGCTGCTGGCTCCCTTCAAAGCGAGGCTTCAGGGTCGGCTCAGACCCTTCTCAGGAGCCAACCCCAGGAGGAGCTTTCCTGGATACCTGCTCCGACAGACCTTGGCAGAACAATCTGAGCCCTTGCGGCATCTCTAGTACGCAGAGTAACAGAGAGTTGCTGGTTTGTTTTTTTTTTTTCCAACTGTGAACACATTGTTAGGTTTGTGAAATTACTCATTTAGCCTTGACTCAGGATGCAACTACTCACCCCATTCTCCCACTGTGATGTCTTGGGAGCACTTTTATAACCAGTTATTCCTTTCAAAGGGTGTTAAAGCAAGACTTGTTGCAGGCCCCAGCACAGTAAGTGTGTAGTCCAGGGAACTGATGTCTCCCTGTGTTCCTTAAGTATATGAGCATATATATACACACAGACACAGACACACACACACACACACACACACAGAGATATATATGTGAAGACCTTTCTTGGTTCTGAAGCGCTTCCCATACAGTCCTAACAAACCCTGTGGATGGTGGTGACAGCGGGTTACCTAATGCAGCACAGAAGTGTTAGGATGTGGATACACATTCAGTCATGGTATCAACAGCTATAAGTCACCCTGAAACCCATCCCTGGCTGGGTGACTGTCTGCAGCCTGGCTCAGGAGAGAGAAGTGGTTATTCTCGGTAACTCAAACATTGCCTTGCTCAAGAATCTCTGTCACTGCATTGGATAAGAGGCCAAAATAAGGACTCAAGGCCTTGTTCTGCACCTCTGTGTGGGATGTGGAGGCAGTTCACTGCTTCTTATTTATAACGCTGGTTGTACACTCGTTTCCTTCGGATCCACCGTACAAAGTGAACACAGAATAGAAATTAATGCTAGGAACTGGAGTGAGGTAGTCTGCAGAAATTTCTGCCTGAGCCCATTTTTCCTTCATAACCACTCTGCCAAGAATACCACCCTTTCCCAACTTTCCTGTGATGCTGAGATGTGTTATCTTTATATGACACTGAAATGTGCTTCAAAAATGCCACAGGGAAGGGGCTATGGAAGACGAAGAGCTCCAGTTACTGATGTTCTTGTGAGCTGTGAATATATAATTCAGATGCATGGTGTACTTGACAGCAAAACTCTCATTTTAAGCAAAGCAAATCCTTAGCATAGCTTATGTTGAAGTGAGAAAACAAGTCTTCAATTGCCTAGATTAACTGTGCTGAAGAGTAGGTTATCCTGAGATGATCTGAGGTGGACAGGATTGATTTCAAAAGCTGCACCACTATAGGAATGACCTCCCTGCATGTGGAGTACCTTGGCATACCCAAAGCACACCCTTAGATGGGGGCAGGGGGGATGTTCAGCCTCTAGACACAGGAAGAACTGAGAAAGGCAATGAAATAACCAATAGGACACTTAAATTATCTGATCTTTGGTAGGGATTTGGGGGGTTATAGAAAGAATCGCATTTCCAGCTCCTGGTAAAAGTTTATAGTAGAGGTAATACCTTTCAGTCTACAGTATTTCCTTAATATGGATAAAAGCAATGGATGGAGCACTGACTTTATGCTTATCCATCCTTGCCATGCAAGGTGTCTCACGAAGTCCATGAGCAAGATAAAACTTGCTGGAAGAAACTTTATTTTTTTATCAGACTAACTGGCGCAGTAAAAAACCCAAGCTTTTTGGCAGTCAACTCCTTCTTTAGGTTCTCTGCCTACAAACCTTACTTTCCTAAAGAAACTTTAGACCAATATGGCTGTGCAGCTATGAATGCTATAGAACAATATCGCACTCATCTACTTGATAGTTTTGCTTAAAAACTTCTCCAAGCTTTCTCTCCTTGCTGGTCCCTTATACATGATGAACTCTCCTTGAAACCCCATGAGGAAGGCCTTCAAATCTCTCCTCTGCAGTAGCTTCTATTTTTACTGAATTCTTGAATTAAAAACCAAAAATCTAACCAGTACTAGCAATGCTGAGAAGCTGATGCAGTTGTTGATGCAGGTAAAATGGGAAACATCTCAACCAGCCTACACTTCATTATGGGAAGATTATGGAGCAGTTCATCTTAAGGGCGCTCACAAGGCATGTGCGGGACAACCAGGG
>NW_008795487.1:803547-812346 GCF_000699145.1 Aptenodytes forsteri | reverse complement strand
TGTGTGTGCCAGGGGAGGTTTAGATTGGACATGAGGAAAAATGTCTTTACTGAATGGTTAAACATTGGAACAGGCTGCCCAGGGAAGTGGTTGAGTCCCCATCCCTGGAGGATTTAGAAGATTCTATGATTCTATGATTCTATGCCATGCCACACATTTCCCTGAGCTTGCATGTGCTACACGTTTTGACTATAATCTCATCAGTATGGACCTTTGGTGGCATGTTCAACTATGTGCTAACTGCAATAAATACAATTGTTCTTGCAGTGCTGTGTAAGACTGAACTATGGGCTTCTCTTTGCCTCTCAAGAGAGGCCAGTCCCAGCTACTGGCAGAACCAGACAGTGAAGGCAATGCCCGGTGCCACCCAACCACAGAGGGGGTCATCGGACACTTGCTTTCAGTGAGAGAAAACCCAAGTACATGAGGAAGAAGGGAGCACAGAAATCTCTCGCAGGCACCCTAAGTGATGGAGGCTAAGGACTGTGATGGACACGGCACAGTGCACCCGTCCTCCAATTTTGATACCACCTGTTAGAGGATTTGACTGGTGCAGGTTTTCTGGCTGGCCAAAGGGGCTTTTGTTCCTCCATTTCTGCCTGTCAGTATGGCACACGTTCCCCCTTGAACGAGGGTTACCTAGCTGCCCAGCCAGCCTATTCCTTCCTCCCAGTTCACACAACCTTTATATTTGTATGGGCAGGCACAAAACTGTATGCAGTATTTTCTATAGAGAAAAATGAGCTGGATTTAGAAAGTAATATGGGGCGGGGGGGACCAGATGGGCAGTACCAGGCCATTTGGGCTCTCTCACATCTAGACTGGGATGCAGAGACACGGGAGGGTAGGTAAGAGGGATTATGATCTGGCAACTCTAAATACAGAGCTGAAATCCCTGGTTATTTTCCGCAGTTCAGACGAATGATCTAGAGCTCCAAAACATCTCACCACAGTTTCCTTTCAGCAACTCACATTTAACCCCAGCCTCTTCTTATTCACCTCACATTTCCATGTCCAATTCCAGGTCACCTCTCATAAGATCTCCTGCCTTTTGCATAACTTCAGTGCTCCTCCACGCCTCTGTGTGAAAGGGGCATGCATCAAGTGATTTAATGATATGCTCTTTCACAGCGAAACATGTGCACATGCCTATTTGTATGTATCCCTATTGGTACATGGAAGAGGTTGTTTAGCCATCCAAGCAGGACATTATTATCTGGTTTTTTTGCCTTGCCTCTGAAATGCCACATGCTCCTGATCAATACAGCTGTGAAGTGCTGGGGAAAGGGGCAGGCTGTGGGTGCTCGCTGCTCCAGGGAAAGAGCCCTCCGATCCCTCAGCCTGTTTCACACCATAAACGGTCATTAAACAGGCCTCCATTTACCATCTGTTTGCTATTTATACCACCACCAGTGCTAGCATCTGCTACAGCGTAAGCACCTGTTTGCTATAGTGCAACCTGAGAGAAGGAAGGGCCGAATCTCCTAGTAACATTTGACTGTCCCCATGCTAAACCATGTTCAACAGTGCACCTGGCTCCTTCTCTCCACCCAGATCTCCCCAGGACAAAGATGCAGCTATGCAGCTGGATGGGAGCTCCCCGTTCCTATCAAGATCAGTGGGGTACTATTTCCCCCAGGGCATGCACCCCTGTGCCCTTGCACACAAACAGGGACGACTGAGCTGTGCCTGCACCTCAGCGACAAGTCACCTTGGTGACAGCTTCAGAAGAGACAGAAAAGCAAAAGCAGGTAGAATGGGTGAGATACATATTCTACCACTGGACTGAGCAAACCTAGAGATAGTGGTTTGAGTTTAATTGATGCTGAAATCAATTTGCGTAACTGATGTTTTTAAGATGCACAGTTAATGGCAAAAACATAGTAGGTATTTATTATTTTGACTAAGGAGGTTTTGCTTATTTTCCTTAACTTTTAGCTGAATCTCCAAGTCAAAACATAGTATTTTTTTACATGGACAGGACACAGGAATGCATCAGCCACTGAAAAGATGACTGTGGAGCAATGAGACAACCTTATGAAGTCTGACTGAGCCATTAAAATAATCCAGGGTTTTATCATCCCTTCTGGTCCTGAAGTTTCCTGGCCCAAATTCCTGACAGGAGTATGCAAAGGGAAGGCCAGCATTGCTTGCAGAAATTCTTTCTAGGCTTTTATACTGGATATTGTGCATATAATGGACACAACCTCAGGATTTTAGCTAGAGCCTGGTGAAAAAGACTTGCTTCATCATTTAGAGCAACCAGATAGAAATAACAGTTTTGAATTTTTTGAGTGATATGAACATGACTGTAAGATACAAATTTGTGTATGTGGTTTCAGGAAATTTTAATATAACAGTAGAAAACGGAATAAGTCAGGCTGAACATCAATATAAGATAAGCTAAGCTAATAAGATCTCGTAGAAAGTAACTGAGGGCTCCAAAGGCAGTGTCTTAAGACTTCTACAGAACAGAGTAGACAAAAGACTAGAAACAGGCACTGCCAGTGGACTACTCATTAAATGACAAGCCATGCGCATTTTTTCATCTGCACCATCACACCAAGACATTTTACTGTAGAAAGGCTGAAGAAGCCAAGTAGAAAGGAATGGAATGGGACAATGAAGACTATTCCTACCCATGCCCATTGCACGACTTTACTCAGCTATATATATTGCTGTTTTGATTTGATGAAGCCTTCAGAGAAAGGCAAATTACCAAGAATTTCCCACAGGGTAACTGTGGTATAACACAATCCAGGATTAAGTTCTCACCCCACCATAATATGTTCATCTGATCAGACGTTTCTGAAGCATCTTAGACCAGGCCCTTCCTGTCTTCTTTTCTGAAGTAGCTTGGAGCTGCTCTCCAGCCTCCCTAAGCCCTTTATTCCTCACACACATGCTTTTACTTTCTGGCTACCTCAGATTTCTATATCCCAATCTGCAGTACCTTCCAGTTATTCCTGAGTGACCATCATCAGTACCAAATATCCTCCCCAAAACCTTTCTACTCCCATTTCTTGCAAAACCCTATCTCACCTAAGCCCTCAAAGGCATCTTCCTGATCCTCCACCCTTGACTCAGCCACAGGTACCTGGCACCCACCAGCAGCTAACTGGCCTCTGGCATTCCTTGCTAGATACCCCTTTCCTCACCAGCAAAATTCTTGTGCTATATGCACCGCGAGGGCTCTTCCCTTCCTCTAAACAAGCAAAGGCAGGATTGCAATTTATTGGGGTTTCTTGAGCTCCTCCTAAGGTGCATTATATTCCCTCTTACACCCACCTCGACAAAAGTGGAGGACTGAACCCAACTTAAGTGTGCTCACATGTGCAGCACTTGCACAACCTTGGGCTTTATGTTGTGTGGAGAGGAAACTGCAAGTCCTCCGCAACACAGCTACAGTACCAGCTGCTGCCCAGAACATCCCATAGCTTTAGGTGGCTTTACGCATTACCAATCCCCAAGCTACATGAGTATGGGGGTGGGAAACACCAGTGGGAAAAAGTAAATAGGATGGGACTCGTGTGACTAAACACAGACATCAATAGTAACAGCAGTTACCCTATGCTCCTTTTTCTGCCATTGTGAAAAAAACAGGAACCTCCTAAAGGGTGAGTGGAGAGAAATAAGCATCTTTCATACTGAAGTAGATATCTGAAATAATGCAGACAACTAACTCCTTAAGAAAGTCTCTCCCTGCCTCCTCTCCCTCCTCCCTTCCTCCTGGGAGGAATTCTGAGCCAAGAGGCTCAGCTGCAGCCATCAATGTTACAGATGAGTAAAATTAGCTGAGGTGAATCCCACCCATCCTGCCTGGTGCACTCCACCACAGCGTATTTTAGATTACTCGTTGGCAGTCTGAAATTTCAGCACAAACATAAATGTACTTCAGGGGATGGTATTTCCGATTAGGCAGATGAAGATTTTAATTTCAGACTAAGTGAAATGACTAGGGAGTTCACTGTAATGTTATCCTCCCCAGTAATAAAAAAAGATAGAGTAGCCATAACAATTCTTCAGCATCTACCAGGTACTTCCAGAGCCCCCAGCTGCAGAAGCTGGGACCTGTCTGCAGATTTGGGCAAAGACAGAGTCACCAACGCAGCTGTGCTTTTCTGGGGGTGCTTGAGAGGTACCCATCAGGGCATTGCTTCCCTCCAGTTTCTGTTCAGTCACCCCGTCCCCTCCACACACACCTGGGACATCAGGTCGGCCCTCCTGGTTCGTCCTTATAAAATGGGGGGACCACAAGGGAATCTGGCAGAAATTGTACCAGCTAACCCCAAGGGAAAGATGGGTCTGCCTCTGTGCTCAGCGCAGACCTGAAACTGAAGTTGGACTTTTTGTAACCCCTCAAAGTCCAGGCATGCACCTCCGTCATCCAAGGACGGGCTGGTTCTGGTTTGGGTTTTGTCTCTTAATCAATTCTGCCCTTGCTGTGCAAGTTCCTGTCTCTGTGATGGAGATCTCTGCAGGGCTCAGCCCACTTTTATTACCAGCAGAATAGGTTATTGTCACGGACTCTACACAGGGACTATATTTGGGCAGGTCATAATTGCCCGTTTTGAATGTATTACACCACAGTCTCCTCCGATGCCTTTCTCTCCCTGTGAGTAACTCCAGCCATGGATTTTTCAAAACAACAAATCTCCATTCCTTGACGGACAACTTTTGAGAAATGGGGCAACGTGCAATCAAAGGAGAAAGATGGGAACCAATAGGCTTGGTGTTAAAACACGAATCCTGCTGCTATCCTCAGGGAAGGGCCCTTCACTTCGTATATCCCTATCTTCTCTTGCTCTGTCAAAATCTGAATTGATGAAAAGCAGCTGAGAGTCCTTGCCATCACGGCAGTTTTTCATCACTCTGAAAGATTCAGCCCAATGTGAAGAAATATTTTTTTTTTTCTTCCAGCTTCAGGCAGTTTGAAGCTTGAATATGAAAGAAAAGGCAAAACAACGGGGAAAGGAAATGCGTATTTGTATGGCTTGATAGCTCCTAATTAGTTTTGTAATATTTATACAATGCCCAAAAGCATTGCCAGATCCCTTTCTGTAAATATAAATGGATGCATAAATGAAATCTTCCCTTTGAAAGAAGAACAACGTATGCAAATTGAACAGAAATGTTCCCATCTAGACGGCTGGCTGATTGAAAACTAAGGGCTCATTTTAAAGTGTAGATTTGCTGGTCACTCCTTGCTCAGGGCCACACAAGCAAGCCTGCATCTGGGAAAGGCTGCCTTCTGGCAAAGGCAGTGCTTGAGAACTCACACATTTTTCATAGAATAATTTTCCATTAAAAAAAGCTAAGCAAACAAAATCTGGCTTTCCCAATGGAAATCTTGAAAATAGCACCGTATCTTCCAGTCAACTGCTTTTATAATCAATTGCTCTACAGCATAAAATGGTTAGCTTGCTAATGAAGTGCTTCATGTAAGAGCAGACTTTGTTCTAACATGCACCCAGGACGTGTACACTTGCACATACAATTTTAATGCCTGTGTATTCGCTACAGAACAGCAAGCAGCGTGGTTATGCTGCCATCAAGTGGATAGCCATCCTACACATTGCTGAATTTTAAGTGTCTTCCGGGAGTGGTAAGGAAAACTGTTTTTCGGGGCTCTACTAAAATTTTTGGAGTTTCTTAAACACTGTACTGACAAATGTCTGCAGTCTCCAGCTGATAAATTAGGCATTTGTAGATTAATGGCACAGATTCAACCGTATACACTCTCAGGATCTCTGGCAACCTTCAGTCTCCATGATAACATGGAAAAAAATGGGAAAAATCTGTTTGTACACTCTTCAGATGTATGACCACGTCGTATTTAAAATCCCAAATTATATCAGATGCCTGGCAGCCCTAGTGGTAGCAAAAGTGGCTTTGGGGTCGTTTCAAAACGATGGCGAGACTGGGGCTCCAAGGAGACTAGGCCTTGCGATGACACAAAAAGATTTTTCAGTATCTACAAGCTGATAGAAAATCATCAAAAATTCCCTATGAACTGCTGGCCAAAAGTTCAGTTATGGTCCAAAGGTTTAGCTCTAGTGAGCATGCTCTACTTCATACAAGTTCTGGGAAGAAAAAAGGCAGACTCGCAGCTTTTCTCTGGCATCCTACAGCAAAGTTTATAAGAGCTTCTGTCTTTACAGCCAATTCCCTCTGAGTGAAAAAATGCAGCTCACTGAGACGTTTTGGTTCTTTTAGCCTGAAAAGGTTGCTTAAACCACTGTCCCCATTTTTCAGAACAGTTTCATGGAACAAACGAGCTTTATGCTTTTTACAACATTTATTTCTCAGATAAGATAAACTAAATACCTTTTAAGTTTTTAAAGGGAAAGAATCAACTTTTTTGCCTCCCTTCACAAAGCTATTTTCTATACAGACTAGGGAAATACAAAGTATATTTGCTACTGCTTTTTTACCACAGTGCTCTTACTAAAAAAAAAAAAACCCGAACAAAAATAACCAAAAACCCACTTAAAAGTGGCGATACGGACAATACTCCCCTCTAGGGGCAGAAACAGAATTTGCAACATTCAATTCAGCAGTGTACCATTTGTAAACCGCATTAGCAATATAAAACAAAAAGGGCCTACCAAATCAAAGACAATCGGAATTAAGTCGTTCCCTGCAGAGAACACTGCTGCCTATGAAATCTGTCTAAAGAGCATGTTGTGTTCCTATATTCACGCAGAAGGGTTTTAATACTGCACATATATAAAAGCCCATTTATTAGATTTCCCTAGCAACATATATCCCATCAACTTCTGACCTAGACAACATATCATCAAATGCAATATGCAAAGAATACATTTTTCTTTATAAGTAAACATGTATCATGAAAATGTATGTACTGACAAGTGCTAAAGATGGAAGTTTGCTCAGCTGATCATACTCGGTGTATTTGGAAGTCAAATAAGATGGAAGGTCAGCATCGGCCCGGCTGCTTTCCTCCTCTTCATTCAGGCAGCCAGATGCGAGGTTGCAAAAGCAATTCAGGCATCTCCGTCAATGACAGAGGGTCTAATCCTCCCCGCACGGATTACTCCTACGTACAGTCTGGGAAGCTCGCAATTCCTCCTTGGAAATGAGGGGAATGCAGAGCTAACAGAGGGCTGTCTCCACATCCCCAGATCCTGAGAACCGAGCAAGCCTGATGGGAGCTACAGGAGATGGGGCTCAAGCCCTGGCTAAGACCCAGTATCTTCAACCAGTGCACCACCGCCGAGACAAGCAGCTCTCCCCTCAAAAAGCCAGTGCTGCCTATCTTCTCACGGAAAGCCATGCTAGGTAGCGCTGATGAGCTGTTACCTTCGTGGGGACTTGCAAAGGGCGGGGCGGCAGCTGAAGGGGCTGGCTGCATGTCACAGCCACCTCTGCACAGGTTGGGACGGGATCCTCAAGCCACCTCGCGGCGGAGCATCACTCACGCTGCTGAAACGCCCATGACGAAAAACTGCTACCCCTAAAGTAGCACAGCTCCACGCACGTTACAAAAGCAGTCTCCTGACTTGTGTTTAAACAGAATAGCATAGACACTCTTTTATTTTTAAAGTTATTGCTTGCAATAGTGGAAGGCAAGCTATTTAAAAAGCTTTGCGCTCCATTTCTTATCACATACACCATGGTTAGCTGGAATTTATTTCCACACACATGCACACCCACACAATACCCTACCAAAAAAAAAAGTTATGTTGCATGTTTTTTAGGTTACAAAAGCATTCTGTGTCTTTCTGTAGCCTACAAAAACATCAATCCGAAAGAGCTTTCCCCCTGTGAAAATCAGGGGAAAAGGGACTAAGTGGGATGATGAGAATGTCTGTGTCAAACCCAAATTTTTCTCCAGCTGCATATGCTGAGCAGGGCACTGTCTCTTCCTCAATATACCTATAGCCTGTGGCACCTAATGTGACAATGTTCTGCCATGGTCACAGGAGAGGCACCTCCACAGAGTAACTCAGATTCAGCGGTGAGCTCACCTAGGTCTCGCTCACCCAGGTCTCGCTCCACTACCTCGGGTGGCTCAGCTCATTGCCTCATGAATTGGTGTTTCGCTGCATTTCTTTAACACTGCAAAACCCAGTGCTTGCACAGAAATAGCATGCCAGCTGCGAATCTGCCACACGACGTAATGTTTGGCTCCAGGCTGACTGCGAGCCTGATCTGGACTTTACTCACACAAGTAATTTACACAGATAATTGGGAATTGCCTCTGCAGCAGTCTCTGGAGTGGTACTAGCAGCAGTGAGACTGGTTTCAAGGCCAGCGTTACAAATATTTTTGTGAAAATAAGTTTCTCTGATAGTTATTCTGACTTTTATTCATTTAAGCGTGTATGTGTATCCTCACGTTGTTTCAGTTTATTATTGCGGAGATCACTAACTTGGGGCTAGTAAGAACAGCAGTACACATAGTAGAAGAGAAAATGAGGCATTTTTTTCCTTCTTTTAAACATGACCTCTACTGTGTCTAAGTCTTTTTAGCGCTAGCGCAGTTACAATTGTGATGGTCTAAAGCTGTAAGGACTTACGTAAGGATACCTTACTTTTCCTAAACCTCTTTTCCTTTCAGAAGAAGGGATTTAAGGCTAGGGCCAAAGTAAATAAATAAGTAAAACAGGTCGAAAAACCTGAAATAAAATCTAGGAAGCTGCAGGTGCCTGTGTACGAAAGTGTAATCCCCTTGAGCCCCAACAAGTCGTAACCCCTGGGCCCCGGGAGCGAGCTCGGGGCTCGCCCTCCTAAAGTGCGGCACTGGGTGGCTGGTGGCTTTGGCCCCCACAGCGCG
>NW_008795487.1:790569-803475 GCF_000699145.1 Aptenodytes forsteri | reverse complement strand
CCTAAAGTGCGGCTCTGGGTGGCTGTCGGCTCTGCCCCGCAGAGCCGGCCCTGCAGCGGGACGTGGCGCCGGAGGGAGCTCAGCTCCCCCCTCCCTTCGTTGGGGGCTGCCTGCTGAAAACCCAGGCATCTCAGCACCTAACTTCAGGCTCCTGAGCACTTTGCTGGGCCTCAGACACCACTCTGGGCTTGTATGTGAAAAGCTCAGAATAACACTTTGTTGCTCGGTAGGTTTTTTCTTTCATCTCTTTTTCACCTGTTGCCCATATGACTACGCTCTTGGAAAACACGCCACTGAAGATAGACGTCAGTCTTAATTACTACAGGCTAATTACCTTTAATGAGCAAATTGCCATACACCGATGTGGGATTTGGCCTGAGAAGAATTTCAGACAATCCTCTAACATCACCGATATTAGATCTTATATTCAGGTTATGCAATGATGAAGCTTGACAGTATCCTCTAATCAGATGAGGAGCACGACCCTGAAGATCTGAGACACGAATTTGCTTCTCTGCCAACATAATGTGCCAGCTTTGTTTTCAGGAGAGTACTTGCTAAAGCAGCTTCACAGTGCTACTAGCTTATTTCATTTATCCCTATGATGATTTGCATTTTAGCACTATTAGTGAAATCGAAAAAAATAATAATGAAAGCTCCAAGGGTTCAAGATGTACTGCTCCAGAACAAGATCTCAGTTTCTGGCCTTGGAGACAGTTCTCCTGCAATCAGCACTGCAGCTGCAAATACAAACAGTAAGAGAGAACAGATCTTCATAAAAAAGCTGGACTGAATCATCAAAATCTGTTGAGAATATGCCTTCCATTTAATCAAAGGAAATATTTAAGCACTAGCAGTATTCAGAAGCTACAAATTAATCGGTACTTGTAGGCAGCGATTATGTTTTCCATTTTTCTTGATATTCACATAAATATGTGTGAAAGATTGGTTGCCTGGCTCTACTATGAGTGGAGGAAGTAGCGCTCCCCACAAGTATTAGCAGAGCTAGTCGGGAATCAGCATCCGAAGAAATCGATGCCGGTTATTACCTCATGGTATACAGCAGAGTGCCGTCATCTTCCAGGCGCAGAAGTTTGTTTGGGGTTGTCATGTTGTGAGCAATAGACTTCTTGCCATTGTGGAAAAAAGTGTCCGGGGTCCAAATCTTGCTGGCGAGCAGGTTGTTAAGGGGGAGGCGTTGCATAGGTCCTTTGAATCGCAGCCTTTCGTCTTTCCAGCTTTGTCGGAAAAAAACGTCAATGGTGTATTCCTGGCACAAAGAAACAGTCGAGGTATTGCAGGATCTGAATAGAAGCGATGGTTCCAAAAATGACTTTAGCAAAGTAAATACAATGGAGTTGGGAGCCACGTGCTCAAACTTACCATTTCTGTGTCTGACACAGGACCAAAACTGGTAACATAGATGTCTGTTTTCACCTGAGTTATTCTCTCTGTAATAAATATAGGCTCTGCATTAGTAATTGCTTTAAGATGCAAATACATGCTTGTGATGCATTTCTCTATTAGCAATTTCT
The DNA here is from genome assembly GCF_000699145.1 of Aptenodytes forsteri. Lineage (NCBI taxonomy): Eukaryota > Metazoa > Chordata > Aves > Sphenisciformes > Spheniscidae > Aptenodytes > Aptenodytes forsteri. The sequence goes on along the minus strand of NW_008795487.1, from coordinate 801,940 downwards.
GACTCACTCAAAAATCCCCAAAAGCTTGAAATTAAGAAGATGTCTGAGGAGGAATTTCATCCCTGATCAAATGCAGTTGTTGACCTTTGGGAGCCCAGGCTCTCTTCTTATAATCAGTGGAAAGAAACAGGCCCTTCAAGGGTGCAATTCCTCTGACTGACAGGTTTTGATCATAGATCATAGAATCACAGAATGGTTTGGGTTGGAAGGAACCTTAAAGATCACGTAGTTCCAACCCCCCTGCCATGGGCAGGGACACCTTCCACTAGAGCACGTTGCTCAAAGCCTCATCCAGCCTGGCCTTGAACGCTTCCAGGGATGGGGCATCCACAACTTCCCTGGGCAACCTGTTCCAGTGTCTCACCACCCTCACAGTAAAGAATTTCTTCCTAATATCTAACTTAAATCTACCCTCTTTCAGTTTAAAACTGTTACCCCTCGTCCTATCACTACACTCCTTGATAAAGAGTCCCTCCCCATCTTTCCTGTAGGCCCCCTTTAAGTACTGGAAGGCTGCTACAACGTCTCCCCAGAGCCTTCTCTTCTCCAGGCTGAACAACCCCGACTCTCTCAGCCTGTCTTCACAGGAGAGGCGCTCCAGCCCCCTGATCATCTTCATGGCCCTCCTCTGGACCCGTTCCAACAGGTCCATGTCCTTCTTACACTGGGGGCCCCAGAGTTGGATGCAGTACTCCCAAGAGCAGAATAGAGGGGGAGGATCACCTCCCTCGATCTGCTGGCCACACTTCTTTTGATGCAGCCCAGGATGCGACTGGCATTCTGGGCTGCTAGTGCACCCTGCCGGCACATATTCAATACCTACTATAGGATGAGATGAAGTGTATCTTGGAAGGACCTATTCCCCTCCGCTGGCTTGGGTGATCTGCCCAGTTTCAGACATCTGTATTATAGATGTCCAAAGTTAGGTGAAATGAATTCTACCCTCAAGACTCTAAATCCTTCTGACATCTTTTCAAATCCAGGACTGATTTAATTTATAGGCAGAAATTTCAGAAGTTCATTACATAAGATAGGAGCATCGAGTCCTATTTTCAAGCATCTCTGTGTAAAGTGAGAGAAGGAGAGAAAGGGATGAAAGCAATGTGTTGGTCTCACAAGAGGAAGGGGTGGGGGTAGCCAGATTAAAAAAGGGCCAGGAAGAAACATAACAGATGGTTTACACATGGGTAGAAGATGAGAGAAATCTGGGGGATAGAGAGCTGAAGGAGGGCTCAACAAGGTTAGGATGGCAAGCAACTATTCACATGTTATGGTTTTAAAATAGCTGCTGTAGAGGTTATCAAAATGACATATCAATACAGATTTGCTGTAGCTGTCTAGAAATGGACGGTTTAGGGATCTGTTTTTAACAGAGATTTTTGTCACCGGCGTAATTTTATACATGCTGACCAGTGAGGGAACCTTGCAGCAACCTGCTAGCACCCTGTCTCGCTCACCTTAGAAAGTACCAGAAAGAAAAGAAACCCAAACAGAAAAAATGCATCACACATGCTCTCCTAACCCAACCTCAGATGACCTCAATGACTGAAAGAAGACTTTCAGCGACCTTTATATTGTGCCCTGTTTGCCAGGAGACAAATCTACTTTCTGGGCTTTGTTTAGTTAATGAAACACAACTCCCTCGCCAAGGCCCGTGCCGACAGCAGGTACCCATTTGGGAGGGCATCATGTAGACGATGGTCCCGCCTAGCGGGGGACCGGCCACGGCAAATGCGTTATCCTACCTCCCAGTCCCGGGCGCAGTCGGTTGTCGTAGCCGTCCAGCAGACCGTCCAAGATCCTGGTGAATATAGTGATGTTATCATTGGCGTCCTCTTTTCCCGATGCTGTTGGCGTCTGCGAGAAGCTATTTTATGCAAATGAAAAGAAACATGTCAAAAGCCATGCTGGCCTCAAGGGGCTTCAGTCTCAAGGGAACTTTGCGACAGAGCCTCCGAGCCTCTGCCCTCTCCTGCCGCTCCAGCTGAGCAGCACGGGGAGCTGTGGCGATTTCACCACTGCTGTAAGCAATCATAAATAGCTCTCCCTGGAGAAGGAGTACCCAAGGAAGGACCCGTGCCATGGAGGTACGGCCCTGGGGCGCTGGATCGGGGGATGCCTGACCCTCTTGCCATAATGCACAGGGAGATCCCAGTCCCTCACGCTGCCCTGCCCCACCTCAGCCCCACCGTTTCCCCGGTGCTGGCATGTCTCCATCCCCTGCAGGGAGCAAGGTCAGCTCATGGGGCCAGTAAAAGCTGTTACTGGTTTTTCCCTGGGTTAGCCCTCCAGTCTTTGGGAACTGCATCAGCTGGCAGGGGAGCTGCACGAGCGGCACGGGTTTGCCTGGGGACACTCCTTCAAGTCTGCCTGAAGGTACTCTTTAATCCTTACATGCCAAACAGCTTCTAATTTCCACAGTTTATGTAATTTATTGCGAGAACAAAGGATGAACTCTAACCTTATTTGAGGATAACGAACTCCCATTGCATTCAAAAATCCCACCCCAGATCACCGGGGTATCTGAAAAAACATACCGCAGTACAGAAAACACAGTTCTTCATTCCTCCTCTCTCTTTTGCATAAATTAGTCCTCCCTTGTAGTATGCAAATAACAGCAATGTGTAGTGGGCCTCATTCTATACCTTTTGGGCCAGATTTGTTTTTATTCTGAACTCTTTTTTATTTCATCATTTTATCCATGGCTCAGACCTAGGAAGCTGCTCACAGCTCACGGCACAACTATAACTTGCATTTTTAAGTCCGTTTGATTTTAATTTAAAGATGCTTAGGAAAATCCCCTTTGCCTACTAATGCCTTTGCTTACCTAAAGAACAGATGCATAAGTTTATCCATAAGCATGCTTCACCTGCAGCAAACAATGAGCATCTCTTAAGACAGCAAGTTTGCTCACACTCAGTGCTTATTCAAGTTTCAGTCTCTGCTGAAATCGCCAACAAATGCTCCAGCTGCGACAGGGCACATCGCCCCACTAGGAACCGTACCCTGCCTCATGCACTCTGCCAGCAGACAGGAATCACTTACACTCCAACAACTTGAACTCGACGTGCACCAGTCACCCAGAGATAAAAAAATAAAAAAATCCATGTTTATTTACTACTAGTCCCCAGGGAAATAAATTAGTAAACAAACAGAGAACCTCAAAGCATCCCTCCAAACAGCTTGCCTTGCAGAATGCTTGTACCATACGTGTTAGGCTTACCTAACAAAACAGGATTTATACAAAGAAAGACACAGGACCTCAACCTGGTTTTACCTGCACAAGGTTTACACTTAATGGGACCTCGCCGACACCCCTGTAATGGGTCTGGAAGTTTTAGTGACACGAGACCTGGCTCAGGACGAGCTGCTGGTGGCCACGTAGCCCCTCACTGACATGGGGACGCACAGTCCTGCGCCTGTTCCCTTTACAGTTTATGTGCTTCTGCTGGAGAAGGAAAGGATCGCAAAGCCTCTCGGGAAAGGGGAGTGAGGCCGGGAGGTGGGAGCACGGGTCCGATTCCCAGGAATGCCGAAGCACATGCAAACGCCTGGCTGAGGAGGTTCCTCATGGCCCAAGTGCATTGCCACTGCTGCGACCCTCAACAAGCTCAACCCTGGAGAGCCCGAGGCCACCAAGGAGCTCCCCTTCGCTGCAGGCGGTGGAGGCATAGACACAAATCTTGCCCATTTTTCAGGCCATCCCATCTCTCCGTGATCAAAAGACCAAATTAATTCTGTTTTCTATGCTGTGACCACAACCTCTAGTGAGTAACTGAGGCAGACAACATTGCGGACATGTTTGACTACAATGAAAGACACTTAATCCAGCAGATGTAAACTGATTACAGAAACATTAGACATCCTTGCACACCGGACCACTCAAGACAAAAGACTCTATACTTTTTTGTCAATCGTAATCAAAAGGATTCACCAGGTAAAGGTGAACATTTACAAGCAGCAGCCTAACGAATACAAATGGGAGACAGCAGTTACAGAGTTTTTTCATCTGCAGCAACCATAACTAACGCTTTGGTAAAATCCTAGAATACTATTTTAAACTTTTCTCATTTATTTTAGCTTCTTTTTTTCATAAGAAAGAGAGATGCATCATGCTGTCTGCCTGCTTCACCATACCGATGTAGGAACCCGTTTTCATTTTCCAATGCGTCTGACAAAGAAGCAGAGAGATCAAACTTCATTTCATTCCTACAAGTTTCATGAGAAGCAGTGACTAGACAAGGGGAGAGCAATCTAAATTAGTGCCTCGTTAAGTAAAAATGTGAGGTCAGCAGTCGTCTATTCCCTCTGGCTCGCTGGCTGGGCCAGTCAGCATGCATGTAGCTCAGAAACAGCCTCGGCAAAACCAGCCCACCTCCTCTCTGCTAATTAAGAGATATCGAGGAGACTTGCAGGGTGATGAGGAGCGATCCTGGGAGAAAAGGACCGCAGAGGTAAAATGTACGTGTTGCAATGGGAGATGGGAACAAGGGATGCCAAATGCAGAGCCAGGATTATTGCAAAGGTACGGTGCTGGGGGCACAGGATGCAAAGCTTCACTAGTTTCTCTGCTCTTGAAAAAGCTTGCTATTTTTAGTGCTTATGGCTGAATTCAAAGCCAACTGAACTCAGAGGGAAGATTTCCATTGAACTATTTTTGTGGGGATGGGACAAAATATACTCAGTTCTCATAACTGCTCCTCTGAATCTAACAAGAGTAATTGATGCTGCTTCCTTCTATCTCAGCTCTGTACATCTTTCACATGAATAGTATACACACCTCAAATGCTTGAAATACTTTTGTATCTCCACAAGAAAAGCCAATTAATAGAAGGAGAAACGACTAGAGTGAAGACTCACAAAAAGTCTGCACTTCATCTGCAAAACTGCAATCCAATTTAGATTTGGCAGATAGCTTCACCCAAAAAAGAAGGCATCTCATGCTGAATTTCTGAGAAATGTCAGTATCATGTGAAGTTGCAGTTGTAGATGGATTACTGTTTGCCATTAATGCAAACAATACTTTTTCTTTCACAGAAAAGCTAGCGTTTCATTTATATTTTTGAGATTGCTGGTGAAATAGCAACTCAGGTTTTGGAGTGAGTGCTGAGGTTGTCTTTTATGACATGAGACCTTTAAACTGTACTTGCAAAGTTACGTGCATATATTAGATACTACAGCTCTATGAATAGTGAGAAAACAGGTGATATCCTAAATTATTTCCACACAGCTAAAGATTAGGTTTTAACAACATATTAGTAGGTAAGCACATTATTGCCTCTCTGCAACCAAAAATGTTTTTATAGCAGACATTTTCAGTTATGGATAAAAATAAACCTAGAAAAGAACCTTAGGAAAATGCTAAGAAAATTCGAAGATAATTACATTTAAAGCTCATTACTGAACATAAACTAAACCAACCAGGAATACTTCTCATCACATTTATTTACTATTGCAATTTCAGGGCGACTGAAAAAATCAGAAGCCACAGAAGGGGCCCATCAGTGTAAAATGTAATAGCTCTCTAAAGATTCTCAGCTACCTCTTCCGAGGACTTCATTCTTTACCATTTTAAACATCACTGCCTTTTTTGCCATCTAGTCAAAATCATGACAGGTACTATTCATAGCTTAGTTGTAATAAGAGGAAAACGTATGGTAGATATTTCATGATTTTCCCAAAACTTTAAAAAAAAAAAAAGGTAAGAGACACTGGAAAAATAACTGAGGAGTATTTTGCGACTGAAAGGTGTATTTTTCTCTCTCTCTCTCTTAAGAGTAGAGTTTCCAATAGCTTGCTTTAATAGGATTGGAATTACACCAGAACTTCAGACAAATTAACGGTTTGTGGAAAAGACAGTGGAGAATGCACTTGCACACTTTTGGATACTGTCAGCTGGCCAGACATCAAAGGATTTACTTTTCTAAGTTAGCTTCTTACCATCCCTTTCTTACAGATTCTTGAGATATGAAAATGCTGATATTTTGTGAATTTGTGCAATGAAGATTCAATTCTTCCACATCATTAGGACAGGGGAGAGGACTGACTGAAAATAATGAAACTTTAATGGTCTTGGCAGATCCTTAAAGAATAATTTAATTCTTTTATTTAGCAAGAGCAGTATGTTACTACCTTCTGGCAACGAGCAATTTGTGAGCAGTGCAATGAAAGCCTGTTTTTCATAGGGCGACGTCTTATCGTCCTCACCCCCTTGCACCTTAACGCCCCTTTCAATATCCTGAATTTCTCCCAGTAATTAAACACCTCCCAGCACTCTCAGCTTCCCAAGTCACCGACCTGCAGCTTCACTAGGAGGCAACGCGTGCCAGGGCTGATCCTGCACCAAGCACGTGCTGGATGGCCTGCAGGTACACACCTGCTATTTGGCCAGCCGGCAGGCCAAGCGAAACAGAGATGCTGAAGCTGTAGCTTTCTGTTCGGCAGAGGGATTGACTGGTGTCTGTCTGCCTCCTCCAAGCAGTTCTAGGCACCCACTTAGTTTTCCAATTATTAATATTGTCTAATGGGTTCAAAAAGCTATCTGGAGACATGGAGAAGGAAAGGAAAACAGAATTATAAAAAAAAAAAAGGATAAGCATGACTGCATATGCATATGATAATTCTTACAACATCAGTCTTAAAAATATGAGGAAGAACTCCCTAGCATCTGAGAGCACTTGGAAAGGGATAACCCAGCAGAATGAACTGCTTAGGGTTGCAGAGACTAACTTGAAATAACAGTCTGAAGGAGAGGTATGTTTAGCCTAAATAGCAGGATTATGGTCTTAGCGATAAGGACTCTGAGCTAGTGCAAAAGTATGTGAAACTACAGACACGCCACGGACTGAATTCTTCCAGTGTACAGAGAAGTCTTGCGTTGGCTACATTTAATTGGGATCTTCTGTTTTCCGTGTTTCTACTATTATAAATATTATTAGCAGATGGCAACTAAACTGTGGTTACACCAACAACATCCGTCCTCGTTGGTTTCAGCTCTTAGACAGATTTCTGAAATCGCACGTCTAAAATGCAAAGGCACAGGGACCGCACGTCACCAGCACGTCCCCAGAGATGCCCCCGTGGACAGTCTGGGGCTTGCAAAAAAGAGTCAGGATGCAGTAAGGTTGGCTGGCGTGGGGCCGACCGCGTGCTACCTCATCTCAGGGAGATCTCGGTGCAGGCAGTCATCCACCATGCCGACCCTCACAGGGCTGCAACTGCGTGGGCTCCTCGAGGGCCAGAAAGTGCAAGATGCTGGGCAGTGCCACGGCACCCGCGGAGTCTGGCAGGACGGGACCCTGCGTACACTGATTTCCTTCCTCAACTGATGCGCTCAGCCTCACAGCGTTGCTCTTGCGGGCATCAGTCTGAAGGGAGCAGAGTCCGAACTGTTTTGCATTTCCGCTGCCCCCCTGCCAGGAGAGCACCCACCTTCTGCTTGGTTTTGTCAGCCTGACCCTGTGGGCCTTGCACTCATCAAACCGAGACTGAATTCAGTGCAATCCTTCACGTAAAACAAATGGGAGGAATCAGCTTCTTGTCTCACCTGAAAATACTCTTCATGGTTATATTTGACTTTTAATTATTCTCTAGCTCTATTATTAATGTTTACTTTCAAGACAATTGTGATCTATCTTGAAACGCTTCAGTAAAATACCTTAACTCGTTAGAGCATTATACAACTCAAGGTTGAATTCAAGCAAGCTTGAAAAAGCCTTGACTCGTGCTGGGCTGTTTCTGCAGAAGTAGACTCATAAAACTGTTACACCAACAACAGCGGAGGGCTTCGCATCCTCTTCTCGTTTCATCTATATCTTTGAATTTTAATTCAGTGATTTTTCGTTAAACAACTTCTATCAACTATGCTTACAGTCCTTCTCTACTGCCTATTGATGTGGATAACTCTCGATAGTCATTCCACATTTACGTTAAACATTAATCACAGACTTTTGCTGAGATTCCTGAAGTAGCCTAGGAGACTGAGATACATAATTCGTGTTTATTTTACCAGGCATTGTGCATCAAAATCCCCCAAGGTGGCTTTGGCTATGTCAGCAAAAACCGTATTTATGATTTAATATAAATATGGAATGACTATGGAGAATCGTAGACAAATCTCTGCCTTCATCTGTAATGTCCTACTGTATTTTGCTTTTTAATTTGTGCTCATTTGACCAATCACTTTTATCTAGCACATTGCAAAATGTACTGCAATGTAACAGTGCAGTCCAAACACGGATGAAGCTAATGAAGAAGAACCTGGTAGCAACAAGTATTATCAGTATTAGATTCTTGCAGTTAATATACCAGCCTACATGTAAATTGTACCGTTCTGTCCCAAAGAGTCAGTCCCAAAGCACTTAGCAAATTACACTCTGAAACAACTTCTGCCTCTGAAACAGAAGCGCTGGAGCATCCTCTGTCTTTTGAGCAGGGTCAAAATTCAGCCCTAAGGCAGCGTGTGAATGGTGCAGCAAATTGGAGCTGCTTATCTCTGCAGGCCCAGACTAAAATTACTAGATCAGAAATGGGGGGGGGGAAGGTTACATGATGATCTCATTTTAGTGCACAGAAGCTTTTTGAGTAACTCACAGAAAACAAGTGTCCTAGTTTCCCCTAACTGTCCTGTTCTGATTACCTGCCAGGTTACAGGTCACACCGATCCCCACCTGGGACTTAGATTCAGTATTTGCTTTGGAGTCAAAAGGGAGAGTTAAAACTCTTTTTTTGCAGCCTCGCCTATCTAGTCTTCTGTTAGAGGAGTAACACAGTTAAAAGACCCCACACCAAACAGGTCATGCTCACCTATTGCAATGTGCTACCTTCTGCAGGGATGACGGACAATCATGAAGGACTTAAGGTTATAGTCCTCAAGATTTTCTCAATGTGGTAATACTTTGTCAAATTACAATCACGTCAAGACAAGTTTAAAACCAGTCCCACACCACCTATGCCCTCTTAATAGCTATCACAAAGCCCATGGAGAGTTTTGCCTTAAACCACAGTGAAAGCAGGACCAAGCTTTTCCAAGGTGAATAAATCAGTGTGCAGCTCTTTGCATCCTTTGTAGTGTGCGGTCCTACAACCGTTCATATACGCCACTGTGGTCACAGGCTTCCACCTGCCTACGTAAGACACACACTAGAGACAGGGCTAAGTTTTGCTTACAGCATAGACAGTTATCACTCCAAGTTTGGTCTTTCTCCTAGTTCCAATCTGGAAAAAATCACTTTGCTTGAAATCAGAAACTGATTTGCATCTCCATTTTGTATCTTCTTATAGCAAGGAACTGATGGGTGTGCTTGTGAATCAGCACGTTGGGAGGATTCATTTTTTTCTGGTGAAATCATAAATAATTGTTCTCCTCCACAAAGAAGAATCAACCTACGTTTCCAGAGCACTTGCGAAATGCTTTTTCTAGACTCCATTGCATAGCCCGCTTTTGGAAAGTTCTTAAGATCTCTGGGTTTGGGAAAAAAATATATAAATAGGGGTTTTCTGTTTGGTTGTTTTTGTGGTTTTTTTTTTCTTCTAAGAGCTATAGTAGGAGTATTTCTTCAATACAGTTTTCAGAATATCACTATCAGGAAAGCATCCAAAGCAAAAATAAGGAAACAGGATTCCTTGCTATACGCTTCAGAGAAACGCAATTCCTAAATATTCTAGCAAGTTTCAAACTCAGCCAGCCTTCTGAGCAGTCACGATCTTAGCTTACTCGCTAGGAGAGCCTGCACCAGCTAGCAGCATGCACTGAGTCCTGCTGTTGCAGTCTTGCACTGCTGCCTATAGCCTGCACCCCCGCCAGGTGAGAGGGAAGGTGCAAGCCCCCCTCATCGCAGCCACGGGGGCAGGGAGCACCGCAGCCCCCGGCTGTGCTACGGCCAGGTCAGAGCACTCAGCAGCTGTAGGCCTGGTCTGAGCTCCCCGTGCCCCCCAAGCCTTCCCGCAACAGCGTTACGGGCATAAAGAACCGATACGAGACAGTAAATTTGAGCAAGAAAGCAAATTGTTCCCTTCCCCCTGACACCAGCAGGTTAAGATGAAATGCGAAGCCCGCTTGTTTTGTTCGGCTGCTCCGCACCGCGCAGCGCCAAGGTTTTTCATTTTCAAAAAAAACCCACAGCAAAAATTCAAACGCAATAGGCAACTCACCCGAAGTGGCTGGCTAAACTCATGGAAACGCAGAAGAGGAAGATGTTTTTAATCATGATAAAGCCAGAGACCATCCCATTGTCCATTCCAGAGGAGAGGAGGAACGCAGGTGGTTGCTTTGGTAAAGGTGCAGCTGCTCACTTTGTTCTTACGCTGCAACAATACAAAAAAAAGAGATAAATTATTACACAGACAGACGGCAGGATAGCCGAGTTCGGCTAACATCACATCTTCTGCTATCTGTGTTTTTCACAAACTTATCTAGGCTTATGTAAACATCAGCTGTTTACGTAAAATTGTGTATCTTCAAGGACATGTTTTACCTTCTGCTGACAGCAAACCGCAACACAGGAAAAATTCTTAGTGGCCCAGTTTTCCCCTATATTCGTCCGTCATATAAGTAACTAAAGAAATAGTCACCATTTTCCAAATGCCAATTTCGACCCTTTACCTATTTCAACAACTTCCACACGCCTGCAACCCCAGGGCTGTGTGCAGCCTCCGCAGCCCTTCCTTCCATCGCAATTTTTTTCCCATTAAATACCCAGCTTCCCTTTCCAAAATCCCAGTTGAAATGCCAAGAAACACCTACTGCTTCTTGGAATTCATGCTGCTGATGCACGGCTTAGCAAAAACGGTTCGACCCTTTACCTATTTCAACAACTTCCACACGCCTGCAACCCCAGGGCTGTGTGCAGCCTCCGCAGCCCTTCCTTCCATCGCAATTTTTTTCCCATTAAATACCCAGCTTCCCTTTCCAAAATCCCAGTTGAAATGCCAAGAAACACCTACTGCTTCTTGGAATTCATGCTGCTGATGCACAGCTTAGCAAAAACGGTGTGGGATGGGGGTGTGTGTGTGTGTGTGTGTGTGTGTAAAAAGTGACCTTCCTCGCAAAGGCACATAAACCTCACGCTAGCACGAAGAATGACAGTAATGTAGCTGCTCCAGCGACTGCCGATTTTCGGATACCTGCCTCAGCGACCAGATCACCAATTTCAGCATTGTGCACTAACGTTTTCCTCTGTGCCCTATGAAAAAAACAAAACAAAACAAAACCCCAAACCCAACAAAAAACAAAAACAACCCCCAAAAACAGACCCAGAGGGGAGCTGCCTGGATTTTCCACCTGAACCCCGTGCCCCCCGCGCTACACCGCTCAGCAACTTATTCTCCCTACCCCGCCGGCGCAGCAAGGCGAAGAGCCCAAACCAAAAGC
>NW_008795487.1:788485-789808 GCF_000699145.1 Aptenodytes forsteri | reverse complement strand
CCCCTGCCACAGCCCGGCCGCGCAGGTGTCGTGTAACCGTGGGGCAGGGCCATCCGCAACAGCGGGTGAGGCTTGCCCGGTATATGGGCTCCTTACACACAGGCGTGTAAGCATACATCCATACAGCCACCCGTACACACGGAGATCTGTATCTATACTCCTCTTCCGTAGCCGGTGGACCTGATCTAAACCATTCTCTCTCTTAAATGCTGAAGCGGGAATTTGTACCCGCAAGGTTAACTCTTTGTACGTCCTCGTTATTAGACATCCACGGGTTTCATCGGTATTAAAAATTTCAGGAGACCTGCAACAACTTCGAGGTTTCCTTGTGACTGCGTGTAGTGTCATTCCAGAAAAATGGATGCACTGCTCCGCAGCCTCAGTATAGGGAGCACGATGCTGGCTACGTGTCCAGGTCACATACATTATATGCTGCTCGCAGGTGTGGAAGGACTGGTGCATTTTGAACTATGCAAGAGGTGAAATGAGTGTTGCATAGCCCCAGTTCCTGTGGATTCCTTGAGATGCACGCAACGTTTCGTAGCACGCGCATGTTACATGTGATAAATACGATTTCAATATATACTGCTGTGACCGTACTTCCAAATAATACTCCGAACTCAGTTATTAAATTAACAGACCTAACGAGGTAATGTCTGTCTTTCAGGCAACATTGTGGATCAATGAAGCATTTGTCTTTTTCCTATATCCATAAAAAAGCTCTATGGAATTAATCCCTCCACCGAAATCGATACTGATTCTGTAGCTCGTTGCCGTAGGGGATGCCGCTAGACGTGTGCCTAGTTCACGGTCTGCACGGTTTGAGTTGAAAACTGGTCCTTATGAATTTAAATTTTCATTTTCTTGGTTATATGCGGTGCTTAGCTGCGTTCAGCTTTTGCAGCAATGATTTACGATCTTAAATGCAGAGCCAATGACATACGTTGTTCCTCAGTGACTTCAATAAATACGAAGTTGTGAATGAATGCTGCTGTCGGAATAGCTTTCCCGGTGCTTAAAAATATCTGAGTAAAGTAGTGCGAAGCGCCAGTAGTTTCTCGTGATAATGTTCTTGCCTAGGAGTGTTTAAATCAGATTTTTTTACAGTGCTTTGATTTCCAGTATGAACTATTTACGTCTCTGTATAGGTGATGTTGTAAAAATATGTGATCTTTAACTAATTTTACAACAGAAAGCCGCAGATGTATCGGCCTAGACCTCCCGTGTGAGCGGGTGGGAGCCGCGCACTCCCCGGCTGCTCGCTCCAGCTCTCCGGCGAGCGGCACCGCGCCTCCAGCCCTCTGGCCCGCTGCCACTCCGCCC
>NW_008795487.1:773968-787884 GCF_000699145.1 Aptenodytes forsteri | reverse complement strand
CTGGTGGCGGTCACTCCCGCAAGGAAGCGCCTCTGATGGCTCCCAACAGCAGGGTGGGGGCTGTTTCTTTTCTGTAGCCTTGTCTGTAGGGTAGCAGTGTAATACAGATCTGGTTCTGTTTGCCAGCTGATTATAGCTACGGACGCAATATATCTGAAACATGTTGTTCATAACGCAAGGTATTAACTCCCGGGCAAAGGTGCTTTCTCGAGAGCTTGTCAGACATTAATTGTGTCGGGTTTCGGATTGGATCCCTGCAGGATGGTGGCTTTGACCTGTGATAGCGGAGTTGCAACAAGCAACAGAGAGACCTTTGTATTGAACGTGTCTTCCGCTGTGTGTTTTTTCAGGCGCTCCCTTGTGATTCGCACTTACCCCATTTGTATGCCTAGCCTCCTTGTTCGGTTTTAAAGGATGTGTTGAATTTAGTGTGTGAAACAATTGCTTTTTATTGTGGTCAAGGAAATGTTTTGTTTGTTTGTTTGGAAATGTGTTGGTTGGTTGGTTGGTTGGTTGTTTTCTGTGCTGGCGTTTAGCAAAAGCCGACACAGCCTACCAGAAGCCATTTCATATTTGGGAAAAGTTTTGCGTGGTCCCTCTCTGACATTTCTCCTCCCCGCTTCATTAAGTAATGTTGCTTATTTGCAGAGATAAATGCATTTGAGCTAGATCATCCTCTATATGGGACTGAAATATAGTACAGGCAAATTGGACTGTGATTTTTACCATGGCACGTGTGAGTACTTACACACTTGGGAGCTCACTGGGCAATGCACACCACGTCACAACGCTGTGACACTCTGTGTTGGAAAATGGCCTGTTTCTCCAGCAGCCAAAGGCATCTCTGTCACTGATCAAGCCGGTCCTTCTTCTCCCAAGAGAGCTACGGAAAGCTCATGAAGTTGCGTGGGGGTGTGACATGCTGTGGGTATTGACCCAAGCAGTGGCTCTTCAGGGGCATTCTCTTCTGCCAAAACATTTCACTTCTGACATCCAGGTGGAGAGGATTGCCTGTTTTCTTGAAATCTTCTGCCCTTGGCCTCCTAGCTAAGAGTCCGCAAAAGGCAGCGCTTGGGACAGTGATTTTGGTGATAAAAATCCTTTTCCAATAGAGAGCAGTCTGAATTCATCAGTCATTGCATGAATCCCTAACCATCAGCTAACACCAGCTTGACCACTCTCAACACAGAGACTGGATCTGAACAAAGGGTGAAAGTTTTGTTTCCACTCCCTTCTCTCTCAGTATTTGTAGAGACGACAGTCAAGAGGCTTCTAGTCAGCTCTGGTGAGACACACCTGGAGTGCTGGGTCCAGCTTTGGGCTCCCCAGTATGAGAGAGACATGGACATACTGGAGAGAGTCCAGCAAAGGGCCAAGAAGATTATTAAAGGACTGGAGCATCTCTCCTATGAGGAGAGGCTGAGAGAGCTGGGACTGTTCAGCCTGGAGAAGAGAAGAGAAGGCTCAGGGGGACCTAATCCATCTGTATAAATACCTGATGGGAGGCAATGATGAAGACGGAGGCCAGGCTCTGCTCAGCACTACCCACTGACAGGACAAGGGCCAGTGGGCACAAATTAAAAAACATGACTTTCCATCTGAACACAAGAAAACACTTTTTTTCTTTGAGGGTGGTCAAACATTGGAACAGGTTGCCCAGAGAGGCTGTGAAGTCTCCGTCTGTGCAGATACTCAAAACCTGAAGGGGAACCATCCTGGCAAACCTGCTGTAGCTGACCCTGCTTGAGGAGGAGGTGGGACCGGCTGATCTCCAGGGGTGCCTTCCAGCCTCAGCCATCCTGTGATCCTCTAAGCTATGAAAACAGTGTCATCCTGTGAAACCCTGTATTACTTTTCCCAAACTGTTTCACGACTGTACCTGGTAGTGAAATGATACAAATAACCTTGCTGATGTGAGAGGTATTAGAGTCTGATAGACTTTGAAGCATTTGGTGTATTTCTGAATGGTAAGGAGGGATATTAAAAGCCTTTTCTTTCCCTCATGGATGCCCACTCTACAATGTTGTGGACACCCATAAAACATGACCAGTGACCTGCATTTCACTTGTCTGACAGGCCATGCTGCAGACAGAGCTGCTTTTAGGACCTGGTGTTTTGGTGGTCGGTTTTGTGCGTCCCAGTGGCAATAGAGAGCTACTTAACGGAGCTTTGTGAAAGGCAGCTGGGGGCAGAGTAATGTTGGGAAGGATTGCTCAGAGATAGAGTTGGTCCCTTGTTGTGTGGCACAGAATAGATCAGTGGTGCCACTGGGAGGGAGAGGCAGGTGACTGCCTGCTCTGTCCCAGCAAAATTCCAGCTGGTTGTGAAAAGCGACATCTTCAGCAAGCGACACCGATGCTTCTGCGTGCTATTTGTTGTGATTCCCAAATCTGCAGGTTCAAAGGTCTAAAAACTTCATCCAAAGCTAATCCTGAGCAGGTTGCTTTCTGCACACATTCAGTTTAGAAATGAACGAAAGGCTACATTTTCTGTTTGGCGGTTTATCCTATCTGTTATGGGCAACCTATGCTTCAGTCCATTTCCACATATTTGGCTAAGAGCTGAACGAACGTTGAGGGTATGCCTGAACACCGCTGTCATGGATTTATAGCATGCCCTAAGCTTCATGGTGTTTCTGGAAACCACTCTAGGCACCTTACAGAGGTCCCTACTCCGAGATGAGAGCCTCGGGTGCTGGCAGCCCTATTTTTCAGAAGTGGCTGGTAGGAAATTCAAATGAGTTTGGATCTGGTTTAGACACTTTGCCCCATTAGACCAGGGAAATGATACCTAGAGATACCTCCCTCCCCCCCCCCCCCGAAGGAGTGGAGAACTTTTCCAACATTTTTCAGTCTAGTGTAAGGTTTTAAATCCTTGGATTAGAGCATTAAAGCAAACACTGTCTGTTACTTACAATGATGTCCCTGTCTTTCTGCATAAAGACACATAAAGGGGCTCCATCTTTTTCCCCAAACCCACCTTGTTGTCTGACTCCTTAAAATTCCCTTCGCCCTCATAGATCCTATCCTCCCTACAGGTTAACCCAGCTGGTCCGGAATTGCATAGTTTAAATTCCACCTATGTGGCTGAGATGAGTGTAACTGTTGAAAGCCTGGAGCTGGTCGGTGAGGAGCACGGGGCCAGGGCCAACGGTGGGGTTCAGGCCTGGCACTGCCCTTGCACTGCTTTTGCAGGGAAGTGTTATGCACACACCTATGTGGCTGAGATGAGTGTAACTGTTGAAAGCCTGGAGCTGGTCGGTGAGGAGCACGGGGCCAGGGCCAACGGTGGGGTTCAGGCCTGGCACTGCCCTTGCACTGCTTTTGCAGACGTTATGCACAGGTGGGTTTTGATAGTTTGCTTGTATCAGTTCAGCTTGCCAGTGAGATAGCCCTTTTCTCCTCTGTCCCGGAAAAGAGAGAATTTCCTTTACACCAGTGGATAGCAATGCAAAGTCAGAGCGTGGGGTCAAACCTGCTCACAGACGTTTTTCGCATGGAAAAATTGAGGGTTTATTCACATTCTTGCCAGGTTCAGATGTGAAATCTTCTCCCTGTTCTTGCAGAGTCTGCCAAAGTCTGCCCTTGAGATACAAACCATTGAAAGCCAAAGGGATTTGCAACACACCCTGAACTGCTAGTTCACGGTCTTAGATTCAGGGGGACAGAAGGGGCTACCTAGCAGCAGTCCCTCCTGCATCACACAGTCCACAAATTTCCACAGCATTATAAACTGTGACTTTCTGGTTTGCTTTCCTCTTGCTTTGTGAGAATACAGGCTGTTTTTTCTGGGCGTCCATGAACTCTGCAGCAAGTCACGTCCTCCGTGAGTGTTATATCCCATAAACAAGTGCCTGCTGTTACCTCACCTTGAATCTGCCCCTGGTTTCTTCTCCTGTTGGCACAGCGTTTTTAGCAGAGATCAGATCGTGGCCTAGTGAGATTGGCATTGCAAGTAGGAGATTTGAAATAAGGGTATCGCCCAATCAAAGTTTGTAACCCAAAGATCTCTTAGATTTGACGTCCTGGGCCAAATTAACAGATTGATTTAATGTACCTATATGGACATAGTGGACACAGATGTGAAGTTCGCATTTTGCCCGCCTCTGAGCTGGACCAATTCCAGGTTTCCTGCTTTGCAACCATAGAAATTGTGCTAGTAGTACGGGAATGACAGTGCAAATAGATGTATTTAAGCTTCTTAGCAGGCCTAGTGAGAAGCAGGTGTATTCAAAAGCCAAAGTTAGACGTATATGCAGCAAACAGAAGCGCATTTTGTCTTCTCAGCCTGTGTGCTTACTCAGCAGTGTCAGTCATTGTATCCTGATATTCCCAGGCGATTGCCTGGGGATCTTCCAGTTCTCCAGAATTTAACTTTTAAACATGAAATATATAAACCATACTTTTGCATAGAAAGAAATAATAATGTAAAGGATGAATAAGTGTTCTCCAAACATGTAAGATACTTGTAACTAATGCGTTCAAGTAGATTATTCTATCTTAAACACTGGTGATACTTGCTTACATCTAAAATGTTAGCGTTTTCTGTGTAAACTTAGGGGGGTTTTATTGCACACAAATGAGTATCAACTCAGAAAACCTCTGAACTGGAACTTTATGATCCTATCATAGGTAAAATACCTTTAGTTAATTTCTTCAAAATGGCTAAATTTACTGGTTAGTATTTTAGCTAGCTAGAGTAGCAGCTGTATCTAGATTTGAAAAATAATGGGTCATTAGGGTAGCATTGTGTATGACCTTTAAGGCCTCTGTCTGGTGATTCGGGTGCCTCTTTTCTGTAAGTATGACACTGCACAGTGCACTCCTTGTGAGGACAGAGCACACCTCTAATGATACAGCTGAGCAAAAAAACAACTTACTCTGTATTCAAGCACTTCGTGGAGAATAACCACAATGATTCAGTTTCATACATATGATTCATAAAGAAAGATTAATCAGGTTTAAACTAGAGCATACAAGTTCTGCATCAATATTCAAGGGTTTATGCATATGCCACTGTACATGTAATTCCTTCATAACAGGAAGGAGAGAACAAATCTTAGAAGGAACAACACAAATTCATTGAACTAAGATGGAAGAATTGATGTTGATAAATTCTTCATTAAGTGTATATTCAAATATTCATAATGGCTGGAAGGTGAGTGTACCCATAGGCAATATAGGACTATAGTAACCTTACGTACTTAATGATGTTAAGGACAGAGTATTTGATGTTTAGAA
This sequence comes from Aptenodytes forsteri, assembly GCF_000699145.1. Classification (NCBI taxonomy): domain Eukaryota; kingdom Metazoa; phylum Chordata; class Aves; order Sphenisciformes; family Spheniscidae; genus Aptenodytes; species Aptenodytes forsteri. The sequence continues at coordinate 782,644 of NW_008795487.1, read as the reverse complement.
ATCGGTTACAGACAAGAGGTTCCAAAATCTATTTGACAGTACATCTCCAAATTTTATTATATGTACATATGTATGTATAACTCTCTCTCACATTTACGTTATAAACTATAAATATTTATGCGTATTGATACATGTATGTACATATCAAGTCTTCCTGTCAACTGGGTTTTGGCTATGTAAATGCTAGGATAAGATTGGATTAGCACGTTTTAAGTTGTTGTGATGAACTTGGGTCTTTTTTGGCTGCTCTAGTTTCCATATTTACTGCAGTTCTCTGTGTTGTTTACATGTGTGCTGGGCATATTGACAGAACTCATTATTTCTGTTTCTGATCAACACAGGTAACTGTCAAAAATACCAACAAATATTTGTTTCTGCTTCTGTAAAATTTTACAAATGCTTTCAAGTCACCCTGTGATGATTCATTATAATAATTAGTTGCTGCTACAAAAAATACATTAAAGCATACCATTTGGAAGGCTGTAGACACAACTTACATTTATTTTAGGATTTGCAATATACTGCTTTTCAGGCTGAATTTATTGGCAGGGGTTAGGTGGGAATAAATGTTCTCGGCAGTTCCAAATCCCATTAAATGTGACTTCTGTTACATAGATTCAAGTGCTATAATTAATAAAATTTCAAGAAAAATTAGTTTTTAAATTGTTCCATCTAGCATTAACATTTACAGAAATTGGACAGAGCTGCTAAAAAAAAAATGAAAAAGGAAATAACCTGAAAATGCCCTGTTTTGGAAAAGATATTGATGGAGATTTTGCAATGATCTATATATAACACTACAGGATGTTGAATATTAATGACTGAACTATAGCAAGCATCATAATATACCACACCAATGCAGGTGATGTCAGTCCTACAGCTTTGTGTGAAAATATTTTGTCAGTCCCAGTGCAGTAGAATTCAGAAAGATAAAAATAATAACATATATTATGTATATCAGTCAATAAGTCCGATCTTCGTGTAGCAGAAATTGGCTAAGTGAAGGGCAGTGGAACTACGCCCATACATCAGCTGAGGTTATGCCTCGAGTGTGACCCAGTAATTATGATTCAGTCAATGAGAGTTTGTTTGAATGTGAAGAATGAGATTTGGCACAAATATTAAGTAGGAGCGATTTTTTTGCTTTTGGTAAGTAATTTATTCAATGAAAAATACAGATGGCTTGCTCACAAAACAACTGCAGAGCAGGCTAAAATTTGGCAATTTGTATTAGTCAATGGAAAAAAAGTAGGGTAAAACACTAGAGATATTGAGCATTTTGATTTTAATATTTCTAAAAAAGTCGGTAGAATGGAAGAGGAGGATATAGCTGCAGAAAGAGTCAAGAACAGCTGTGAGGAATCGTCATACAACCCATACTTCGGATATTCCCTTTGACTGTGAGAAACCCAGATTAGCTCTTTGCTATGGGCAGCCATTATCTTTTTGGACATAGGGAACTTGGTACGGATTTTCCTTGTTCTCACCTTATAAACTGTTCAGTTTTACAGAAGTGATTGAGTGTTCAGTGGGTCAGCTGTCAGCGGAGACGAATACCTGTGTGCCAGCCCTTGCCAAGGAAAGCTTTGCCTGGAGGGAAGGAAGGCACCCTACCTCCAGGCTGTGTATTTAGGATGTAGCAGATTCAAGTTCAGTCCTGGGTGCAGAGTGTTTTCTGGTTTTGACTACTAGTGCTGTAGTTTTTGAAGGAAGCAAACAGGCATATGAACTGGAGGGACAGCGCGGCACGCTCCGTCCAGGTCCCCAGGCTGCACACTCATTGTGTCTGGTCCTGCTTTAAATTCACCCCCCCAGCCGCTCCATTGGGTGCAAATTTTGGAGAAACAGGGCTACTTGCCCTTGTAAGATGAGCTGGATTTATCACCATGCCTTTCACCTTCAGCAACTGAAAACTAGTGGATTAGTTTCGCATTTGGGGCTGTATACTTGGGTCACAGACTGCTGGTCAATTGTGTACAAGAAACTTTACTTGCTTGTCTAAACAGTATCACTTGTGGATCCAGGGAGCTAACACCCATGTTAATTTTAGCAGCCAAAGAGTGGGAACTGTCAATGGACATAGCATCTCAGGTGCACAGAAGAGGATCAAAAGAACAGCTTCAAAGAGAAAAAAGTGACTTAAATAAAATATGGCTGCTGGAATGGTTGCAGTTTGATCTACTGGTGTTTTCCCAGTTTACTAAAAAGAACAAAACAAGAGCCATCAAATGTTAATCAGATGCTTTTTGTGTGGAGAGCGCTGGGGCAGAATCCTGGGTATGCTCAAGACAGCAGGAGGGAATGAGTTTCAGGTGAATAATCCAAGAGAAGAGACCTTAAGCCTGGCAGTTAGTTTTCCACTCTAAATGTGTTTCATCATAAAGTGCCATTTTGTTGAAATCAGATTATGATGCTTTTATCACAGCTTTTTGAGTTCCAGCATCTGCATGACGGAAAAGTAAATTACCCACCCTGGAACCACCAGCACCCCAGTAGCTCAGGCATTCACCCAGGCGTGGGTGAACCAGGTTCAAGACCCTTTTGTAAACACTGGACTCAAGTATTAGTCTCTTATTGTGATGATAAACCCAATATTCTGGCAGCTGACTATTAACTGTGTGTCTTATTTTATGGATGACCAACTTGGGCTGCCCAAGGCTTATAGAGCACTTGCAGCGGTAGACGAAGTCGGTGAGAGCTGTGGTTTCTCAGCACCTCTGACTGCAAGGCAGTGCAGTCTCCAGTAATGTGCACAGGGTTGCAAGCCATGAATTTTAATCCTTGCTCTGCCACTAATTCAGTGTGTAGCTCCAGGCAAGTCCCCATCTCTTCAGCTGTAAAATGGGAATAATAATAATGGCCTCCTATCTTTCGGCAGCGATAAATTCATCTGCGTTCTTGAGGCATGCAAATACTACTGTGATGAGTAGCGGCCCAGAAAAGACCATGAAAAAATTAATAATTCTGTATTTACTGCAGGCTTTGGGTAGGCAGTAAATAAGGCACTGCTAACTGGCTGGTGAAGATTACTTTTCTAAGTAGCTGCTTATTCAGTAGGTACTGTGTAATCAGTACCTACTTATCCCGTGTAATGAATGATAAAGTGTTCTTTGGGGGAGGAAAAAGGGAGGCAAAGACACATTTCAAGAAAAATCTTAATACTGATTTACAGGAAAGCACAATTAGGATTTCTTTGTCCATTTAGGCTTTAGTGTTCTCCAACTTTAAAGCACTTGATTTTGGCAACCATCATAATGTTCTTCTAAGGCAGTTGTCTTCTGCGCAGGCACATGATTAGGTCTGTAACTTGCACCCTGCCATAAGAGCTTTACTCAAAAATAGCATTTTGACTGTGCATATGTATCCATCCTTCCTGTGCAATTATTTCTGTCTGAAAACCAGGAAAAACAAATCTGCCCTCTTTTTTTTTTTTATGTCTGTTCTGATCGCACCATCATATTCCCATTCTTATATTGCATTTTTCTGGGTTCTCAGATTAGTTGCAGGGTAGGCGACCTGTTCAATTTGTTCACACAGTGGCTTTCGCTTTGCCTACATGTAAAATCCCCCCAAAGGGCTCCTCTTTTGACAAACAGATTTTTGCTATTGAAAATATCACGGAAAACAATGAAGACCACTGTACACGGTGGTATGCTAACACTTCAATTCGAACTTTAGTAGAGTAGTCTGAGCATGTTTATCCTGCAATTTAACTGCTTATTAGACCATTGCTATCACATCTGTGAAGAGCATGTGCAATCCACAAAACAAGCTGCCAAATGTCCCTTTACAATTACGCTGTTCAGAGATCTGTATTGTCATTCCCTATTTTGTATTTGTGTATACGATGTGTCAGTGCAGCAGTCCCCTGACGGCGCTCATTTGAGTATAGTTGGAGTCATGCTTACTTTTCTATACATAAGGAGATCTAAGCTCTGCCAAGACAGAATATGCACAGATTTGTCGGTCTAATCTCCACCTCATTTGGTGATGCTAGATTTAAAATTAGGACATACCAAATTAGAATCGTGATATTTGAAGTGGTCTTGACATAAAAGGGAATCATCCACTGCATAATACTTACTGCCTTTTAATGTGTCTAATAAAGGAGCATCTTTTATTGTATTCTAACTCTACACATTTCTAGACATTTACTTGATATTCGTATCTGTGATACCTGAGATCTATTTGAGATAATAAGAATATACTGCATAAAAAAAGGCAATATATGACCTCAAAGAATATTTTAAAATTGTATCTTAAAAGCGTGTCTTCTTGCTACTTATATTGAGAACCTTCATGAGCAAATATTTTGAAGCGAATTATTTCCATAAATGTCTCTATAGGCCCTGATCTTATGAACTGCACATATGATTCATTCTGGGCATGTGAATTCCTTGCAACTGAACCCATATGCAAAGTTATGGCGGTGATTAACTCAGTAGAAAACTGTTTGCAACGCTCTGTCCTTCAGGTTTTTACTTTTCACTTTACAAATGGTGCTACCAGCTATGAGCCGGATACAAACAATAGGCACGGAATTATTGTCAGGGATGGCTGTTACCTCTAGTCACTTATGAATTAAACATCTGCTGTCTCATATTGAAAACGCTTTAAAAATAGTTTGCATATGAAAAGGATGACTGTAAAAGAGATTTCAGCGAGGAAACCTTTAGCTTGTTGTGAACACAGCAGCCTTGCTGCTCAGTAAAAGTTTGCCAGAAGTACATCACCCTTTGCATTGTTGTCTGATAGAACCTGATGGCCTATATTTCTTTTAATATCTTTTGCTTAGTGTTTCCTATTGGCTAGGTCTACGTCTTCAAGACACCCAGATATTAGAAAACACAGCCAAGTAAGTAGAACGTGGATTATCTGAAAGTCAGTTTTCATGTAAGCTCCCCCATGAAAGAGAGGCCAGTTGAAAATGCCTTTTTTCTTTAACCACTGACGATGCTCACTGGAAAAAGTCTCCTACCATGATCTCCCACGAAAACCGTGGCCACTGAAATAACCCTACTATTGAGAGGTAGGAGATGAACATAATTGTAACAAGCAGAATTTCAGCAGGGACCATGCTAAATATAAAGAATTCCGTGCTAGAATATATCGGAATGATTGTAGCCTGCCTGTGCTTGGAGTTAAACGTAAAACTCTCATCTTCCTGGAATAGCACCCTGATGCTTGTAATCAAAACCAATTTGAAACACTGATGTCTGTTTCTTGTTGTCAGGGAAAGAGATTAAGGGGAAGGAGAGATCACTCTCATCTTTCACATAACAATGTACTTTGAAAAGGTCAGAGTGAGACCAGGGAAAAACCTGAACGGAGGGAGAATGTACCATCTACCACCACTCCAGGACCAGTTGTAATGTAGAGCTGTGAGCCAGCACCACAACCAAGGTTATAATAAGAATGATGCCTAAACTCAGCGAAACCTGTGGTGGCAAGCAGCAGCTATGCGATTGTGGCTTATTTAACCCAGCTATGACTGCACACACGTTTATGTTTTAAAGACAAGAATTTAACGTGGAAAGGAGCCGATGCTGTATGTTTTGCTGTGTAAGTGCTTTTGTTGAGATGCACAGAGAGAGTTGAACGTGTTTGGAAGGCCAGACTCAGGTGATAGTATTGAAACCTGAGCAATGCTCCATGTTATATAAAGGGCTTGAATCATTCAGAAGATTTCCTATCTTTTAAAAAAGATAACAGATATGGCTGTTACTACATGGCTCTTAGGCCTTCAGATGCCTACAGAAAAAATTAAAGCCTCCCCTGCCATTCTCTCTACTGCATGTAGACACTCCATGATATTGGTAACTTTGCTAATGTGGGTAATTTCATTTCAGTCTTTTTTTTTTTATTATTTTCCTCCCAATCTTTCCTTGCATCTATTTCCCCCGTGGCTAAAAGATTAACAATTAACCTCCCATTAGGGAGGAACGAGAAGATGGCTTCAGCATTATTTATTTATTATTCTTTTTCTTAGCTGGAAATTGAATTATCCACTCCCTATTTAAGACCATTCTAATGAAAATGTCAGTTATCATGAACTAAATGTTCTTTAATAGTAGCAGTACGTAGATAGCTACTAGAGCAGATTAGTAGGAGAGGGAGAAAAGCAAACTCAGGTGTAGAACTGTGCACTTCTACACATGGAAATAGATTAGCACCTTACAAGAACAAGTGGATTAATCCTACAGGACACCCTGCGATGTGGTCAAGTCTTTCTCAGTGATAGGAGGGAAATATTAACAAGGATAGCTGTGTGGTTTGATAGGGCACAAAATTTAGATTGTCTGTCCTAGATGTTAGATAAATGCTTTTCTTGGTAAAATCTTCTGACTTTTGCTAATGAATATATGACATAAAACCCCTAGAACCCATGCTGTCCATGTTATAAAGTTTTCCTGTTATCTAATTCTAATGAAAATGACCCAGCTTCCATATCAGATGGTACATCAGAGTCTTCAAAGATCACTGGGGTTCCTCACAGTTCAGGCTAACCTACTTATTTACGGTAGTTGGTAGATGCTGCTACCCAGTACCACAGTATGGTGGGGTTCTTTCCAAAGGATAAACAAGGTAAATTTGTCCTTCCATTGAATTCATTAGCAAAATGGCTTTTGTACCCGTGCTAAGCCATCATGCAGTCTCCTCCATGTTGGCTCTCCTGAAGTCTGGACTTACGCGGATTTTTTTGGCCCCTTCTCTCTCTCTGAGCTGCACAGATGAAATAAAGACTTGCACCAAATTCTCCTTCACTTAGGATATCACCAGCTCCCTACCCTCTCTCATCCCAGCTCCCTGTGCAGGAATGGCCAGAGTGCTCAAGCAGTTCCCTTCCTCCTTGCCTGAGTTTTCTATATCTTCATACCTAAGCACCCTTCTAATCACTGAAGTGTTAGGCAGCAGTTCAGGGCTAAGCCACAGCTCAGAGACTGGATGCAGCAGAGAAGTTGTGCCCTAGCTTTTAATACTTTTTAGAGAATAAGAAGAGAAGATTTGGGGCCTGGCATGTCCCCAGATTCAACAGTGCACCCCTATGGCATTACGCAGGCTCACAGCTTTCTGGGCTTAAGGAGGCAGTATTAAGGACATTTCTCAATCTGGGGCGTTCTTTGACTATCAACAGATGAAGTCGCATCAAATTTAAAAATGGTGCCACCCTTGTGTGGATAAAGCCCTAAACACTCTGGTTTTCTCACAGTTTAAAGCCGATGGGAGTCTCAAGTGCTTTTACTCATCCATAAGCATCCATAAGAGAGACTTCCTAAGGGAAAGGTTGACCTAATGCTAGCCAGCCCTTGGCACAAGGAGGGTGACTACAACACGTGAGGAGTGTGCGTGCGTGCGTGCGGGGGCACACACATACCTGTGTGTATGCTCCCGTGCTCTTCTAAGGCAGTCGTGCATTTTCCCGAGGCCTGCGTCTGCATTGCACTCCCATTCTTGGTCTATCAACCATCCTCCAAGATGGGAAAATAAAACCTAGCCGTCTTCCACCCTGGCCAAACCCCCAGAAGAGGGCACGTCGTAGGCCTGAGAAGGTGCAGCGTCTGGCACATGTCTGCTGTGCCTGATGAAGCTCCAGGGCTCCCAGCGGGCTGTGCAGCTTACCATAACCTCCAGAGTACGCATGTTTGTGTGAGGCACAATCTGGCCCATAGTTTCATATAATCCCCTTAATTTAGCAGAAAAAGAAAGAGTAAGTTGTTACTCAGAATGATGTTTTCATTTTCTAAGGATTATTGCTTTTTAATTATTGTTCTAAGTGGATTGTATGCGTAAGTGTCAAGGAAAAGAGATTAGAAAGAAATACGACTAAAAAAAAATTATTTATGTTACAAGAGCTAGATTAATCTTTCCAGGAGGGAAACTGGAAAAGACGCCAGAACATACCACATTGAAACGTAGAAGCTGTCAGCTCCATTGGTTCCTCTTTCAGTCTAGCATCAATTACAGTTTATTTGTAGCAATTTCATTTAATACTGAAGGGATCGTATTAAGGAGGGAATAAAGGTTGACAAACTATGTGTTTTGTTCAATTTGCTACTGTTTTAAAGAATGACGTTTTAAACTTTCTGAAAGTTAATAGATTGTATGCATTGAATGAAAAGCAAGAAAAATTGTAAAGCATAATATGACGCTGATTTCTAAAGCAAAAAGGAAATTGGGTCTAAAGTTCAGCGAACTATAGCTTGTTTCCATTACAGACATTTCTACTGAGAGATTCCGTTAAGATTTAAAACTGCTGCTAAATGTACAGACACAATGGCAAATCTCTGTACAGTTATAAGCACATGAGAATGGGAACACTGGATCAGACCAAAATATCCTGTTCAGCCATTTCCCATAGAAACTTACAGAAAGTGAGTAAGAAGAGGGTAAGTACTTACAGAGCCACCAAAAGAGAGGGCAGTTCCCTTGTGCTTAGCAGCAACGAAGGGCTGGGAAGGCTGCGAGAGGGTCCAGCCTCACAGTCCCTCCCGCTGCGGTCCCAATCTGCTCTGGGTCTCTGTTGGAGTCCCCGCTCTCTGCCTGGGGTCCACGTGCCGAAATTTCAAGGGGCTGGGGAGGGCGCAAGGAAAAAAAAAAAAGGCAGGTAGTTTGGAGTGTCCTGGTTCTGGCTGGGATAGAGTTCATTTTCCTCCTAGTAGCTGGTACAGTGCTGTG
>NW_008795487.1:772266-773447 GCF_000699145.1 Aptenodytes forsteri | reverse complement strand
ATTATTATTATTATTTTATTTCAATTATTAAACTGTTCTTATCTCAACCCATGAGTTTTCTTACTTTTGCCCTTCCAATTCTCTCCCCCATCCCACCGGCCGGGGGAAGGGTATGTGAGCAGCTGTGTGGTGTTTGGTTCCCGACTGGGGTTAAACCACGACAAGAATAATGAGAAAATTTCTGGTGGTAGAGGAATTAGTATCTCATTTGCTCAAGGGCCAAAATTGCATTCCCTGGCACCCAATGTTCACTGAGAAGTCAACTCCTCCATAACTCCTAAGTTCCAGCAATCTGCAGTTTAGAGTTAAAAGTTAATCTATATTTAATCACATATAATAAATCTACAAATAAGAGTTATGCATGCCAAAATGAAGGGTATGAGGATGTCTGAAATACTGTAAAATGGATGTCTAATTGATTTATTTTGTCTAAAGCACTGTTGAATGTAGAGCTGCTTTCAATAGGGGAAAACACCACTTACGTTTCCTAGAAGTTACAACAAAGTATTGGGTATTAGGAGACTAACATTCTCTTCCCTACCTGCCAGGGAAAGCTTATAACCAGGACTCACGGCATGACATTGATAAATGATTTAATTCCATGGTGTTTGCCCCATATTCCTCAAGTGGGATTTTTAAATGGAGATGAATAACTACTCTCTTCTCTGAGGTTTCAGATACTTCAATTTTACATTGTCTAATATATGTATACACAACATTTGAGAACTTTGAAAGAAAAACACCAAATATAGTTAAAAATTATATTGGCGCCTTTTAGCCCGTTTGCATGCATAGCACCATTTATAAAGATGATGACAAACAAAGCCAGGCAATTTGGAGATTCTAGTGGATGAATAAACACTGAAGGAATACGAATAAATAAAGGGGTATGAATAGATATTTTTTGTTGTTGTTGTTTACTGGTGATAGAGAAGTATTTCAGGCTTATCCAAAACTGTTTATAAAATTCTTGATAAGCTAAGGTGTTGAAATGAGTGCTTTGGATTTCAGCAGTCTTTTTTCAGACTTAAGTACTTCACAGTGTTTTAAAATAAAGATGGAGGGATTTTGAAACATCACTTGAATAAAAATATCAAAACCATTTCATTCTTAAAAAGTCAATGTTTTCTTTTTTAGCAAAGTCAAGAGGAGAGCGAAGAGTATTCCAGTATCACTGGATG
>NW_008795487.1:757279-772213 GCF_000699145.1 Aptenodytes forsteri | reverse complement strand
AGCGAAGAGTATTCCTGTTTCACTGGATGTTTTACATTTAAAAAAAAAGAAAGTTTTAGCTGCTCAAGTTCCACCGAGCCCTATTAAAAACACCGAGTTAGAATAAAGCACTACTGCAACAGATGGTGGGATGTCCCAGTATATTCAGGAGGCCTGAAGTGTACCTATTCACATCTCCAAAACCTGTAAAATAAAAATGGTGATAGTTCTTCTGATTCATTTTTAAAGCAAAGAACATTTCCATGTTTTCCGATTCATAGAACATTTCCAATTTTTCGTAGACTGCCATGACTATTTAACTACACTTTACAGTTCTCTCATCCTCACACTTGACGTGAAGCAGGGAAAATGCAGAGATGCATATGGTCTGTTACCAGCTTGTTTCTCTTTTAAATCAAAACTTCTGATGTTTAAAGAAGAGTTGTGGATAAAAGAAAATACAGCTTGAGGCTATGATATAATGCACTTAAAGGTCCCAAAGGCAATATTCTTAACATCTACAACCAACTCTGAAACATAACCTAGGAATGTAAATGTTAGGGCTGAGCTCTTAAATTCAAGTTTCCTTGACACACTGCGGGCTGACAGCCTTTGAATTTATAAAGACTTCCTATCTAAACAACCAAAAGAGCTAAAGATCACTTAGAATAATTATTTTGATCTGTACTTACAAAGCAGTAGCAACCTATGAGAAAGTATTACATGTACATATCCAGGTGATTATTTCATCTGATCGTACGTGTTTTCATTGTCTTAAAATTGTTCTTCCATGCACAATTTGGAGACTAGTTTTGTCTGTACAAGTAGGCAGTCGGGTGTGTGGGGGGGATTCCTAACCCTATTTTATGTATTTGTGTATAACAATATGTACTTTCACAATGAGGCTTAGAATGGATCAAGAAATTATTCTTCCTCGTGATATTTTTTCAAATAACTGAAATACTTGAGTATTTCATGGAAATGCCTTCTCTCAGTTTTTTTTCCAGAGTATTATTTTTTAAACAAAACAAAAGAAAGTATTTTTTTGTTTTCTGTGGGTGCCTACAAAATCCAAGGAACGATCCACAGAAACCCTAACTTCTTTGGAGACCAAGGGCACCGTAAATTTTTGCAGTAAAAGTACCTGAGGGGTACCTAATGGGCCCTGTCAAATAGATGTGCTCATTGGCATGGCTATTACACAACAGCACTGAGTTCAGCACAGAGCATGTTAGCGACACCTACTCTCATTCAGAACTGTCACAATGTTGGGTCAAGGTGACCTCTGCATTTTGTAATACAGGTCATTGAATAACATATCCAATGCCCACTAGGATGCCAGGATGAGAACTCAAGGCTCTCTTCTGCCTCCCGTGTAACTTTGCATGGAAAACCTAAATCCCTCCGTGAGGAGCTGGCCTTTTCAGTCATGAGCCTTTCAGAAGTGACATCAACTATTCTTCATGAATTAATTTTTATTTTACCCAGACTATTAACTTTCATTCTGAAAATGAAAAAATACTTAAAAGAATAAAAAGAAATTGAGGAGTCTGAGAAAGTAGGCTTCATTCTAATTCATAATTTCTCCTGCCACCAAAATTGAAATGCACTCCAATATACATTAAAGGTGCACAATCCTTGTACCAAGAAGTAGATCTCATGTCTTTTATAATACGGATACTCTTGTCGAACATATATTCTGGTCTGTGAAAGTGTAAAGAGTTTTCTTCTACAAGATTTTACGAGCACTAGCTGCATCTGAAAGTTTTTCTTTCTGAAAAAAAAATGCACGTGTTTTACAACAGCACTCCAATAGCTTGGGCGGGTTGAAAGGAACACTGGCAAACTTTTTATCACCCTGGCATGTATGCAAGTGCTTCAGGGAATGGAAGAACAGAAATAAAAATAGGCAACTGAATGAATTTCTGAAGGAAGAGACGCAAAATCAGTGGTTTATTTGTGGAGAGTATAGTAATGAAAGCAACAGGTCAGTTTAAGATCTGAAAATTGCCTTAGTGCTGGGTCACAGTAAACCAGAAATATCTATTTCTGATCACATTGAACATAAAAATTCCCATACTGAGTTAAGCCAAAGTTACATCTAGTTTGCTGTCCTGCCTCTGGCAATGGGCAGTAGCACATACTTTGGGAGGAGCATAAGAAACAGGACAGATAGAAAGTAATTCTTCCCCAGGTATAACCTTTCCGTTTCAAGCAATCTGAAGTTTATGGACTTCCTCAGCCAGAGGGTGCATTCACAACATTGATTTTCATAGCCATTGATGGAGCTCCTTTTCATGCATTTGTCTAATGGATTTTTGAGCCCATTTATAACTTTGGCCTCCACAGCTTCCTCTGGCAAGGAGCTCCACAATTTAATTATGCATTGTGTGAAAAAGGACTTCATATTGCTTGCTTTAAACCAACCGCCTGATCATGAGAGTGCTCCTTTGTTTTTTATAGTATGAGCAATAACAAAAAATCATTTAGGCAGTCTATGACTTCACATACATCTGTGCTATCTCTCCTTCCTCATCTGCTTTCCAGACTTGAGAGTCTCAGCCTAAGTCTCTTTCTTCCTACCAATGCCATTTCATACTTCTAACCATCCCTGTAGCTCTTTCCTGTACCTTTATCTAGCTCTCAAGCTCTTTGAGATGGAAGAGACCTGCATGAAGTTTACAGGATGTGGGTAGACCGCAGATTTCTACAACACTGTACCGATCCTGTTTTGTTCTATTAATTCCCTGATTGTTCTTAGCAGTTGTTTACCTTTTTGACCTCTGCTGAGCATGGAGCTGGGACCTTCACTGGACTATCTGCAGTGACTCTGAGATCTTTACTGTAAGGATAATGGCAAATTAATGCACCGCTGGAAATAGAATGCATTAAAAAGAAAAAGAAAAGAAATTCTGTGGACTAAAATAATGGTATAGAACCTACTGGATCTGAACTAGAACTAGACGCCTTCAAGAATATCAGTGGTTTAAAATGTGAGTAAACAGGTGTCTATGTCTCAACATATTCTCACTTCATCCTTCCTACCTTGCTCTTAAATGCTGACGAACGGGTTTGTAGACTTGCTAATTCATTGGCATGTTTCTGAGCAATGCTAAGCTTTCCAGCTCTGGCTGATGTCAAAAGGAGTCAAGACTGGCTAGCCCTCATAGAATTGGACCTGAAAAGTATTGTTCTGGTAACTGTTTATACTATGTGACATTGTCACTTCCATACTCTTTGTGGAGCTTGATGCTGGGAAAAATGAATTTCTAGAGAGGTTATGGAAGATCAAGGATGCTATAATGTCATCATAATTACATGTAACTTGGGCATCAGCATTACATAAAAGCATATTGAATGCTTACTTAACATAACATTTGAATAAATCATGTTTAAAATCATGTTCACAGAAACATTTATTTCAGCTAGAGCCACATAGTTTAAGCTTCTCATACATAAACATTTTTGGCATTATTTATGAAAACTTGGCTTGCATCCACTTAATTTGTACTTTAAAAAATAAGAGATAGCTATGTGAATCTCATATTTATAGCAGAAACCTCCATCGTCTGCTGCTTACTGAGGTTTCAGCAGATCTACAATGGTAATTCAATAACTGTGTCTATAATATCCTGGGAGTTTTAAACACAGTTTCCCATTTTTGCATTTGGCATTTCAGTCTGTACTTTCTTACTTTTCTTGATAGGCTTCTAGGTGCTAAAAATAATTCCTTAGTGCCTGTCACGCTGTGTGACGATGATGCCCTTGAATACCTAACCTGGTTAGCATGGGTTGAACCTCCTAGGAAAAGGGAAAGTAGATTTTATTCACTCATTGGTGTGGGTGCCTCACTGCTTCTGAGTTTCTGGAGGGGCGGTTTGCAAGGTGGGTTGAGCAATCCTAAGGTAGAAGCCCAGAGGCAGCTGTTCCAGGAAGGTTTACATTGAGGTTTTGCATCTAGCTGTTATAACTAATAGTTATTGCCCCAAAGCCATGTAGTATGGGCTTAATTTGGTCTCTATTGTGTATGCTGCGTCAATCAACAAAAGTATTTTCTTCACTTCAAAATGAAAAAGGCTCAAATATAGTGAGGTGTGCGTTCTCCAAGCCTGTGGGGAAGGAGTTTAGCATCACGTTTGTTTTTCTTCCTGTTTGTAAATGGCTTGTGTGAGGTGTACAGAGTTCTTTCCAGAGGAGACAAAGAAAGTATTTTTTCTCAATAGTGGCATTCCATGTTCAGATGCTTTCAGAATCTGAAGCTGAAATATCTCACTTTCTTATTGTTAGCATTATCTTCCAAGCTAAATATTAGCCTTTGTATCTATATTTTCATGCTGAATCATTTTGTTAGATACATAACACCAAGAGTACTTGTTAAGCATTCTGTGATTCACTAGCATTGCTTTGTGTCCTGGCCTTAATCCAGAAAGGGCTATTACATTTCACTCTCCTAAAGACTATTGTCAAACGAATATGATATTTAACTTAATTTCTGCTTTTACATGATCCTGTAGGATTTAAATGTGTGACACAAAGTGATGATCAATGTTTAATATTTAACTTCCATTTAGTTAAAAGACTAGCAATTCCAGAAATATAGTACTAACTTAACAGCTTTCCTGTTTCTTTGCTGTCCACTTTGCATTAGCAGAGATACTCTTCATGGAGCTCCAACCTAAAGACACATAGGACATTTTGGTCTGAGAAGCTTTTGGAGGGCAATATGCTCAATGTACCAAAAGAGATCTAGCCTTTCTCCCCATTAAATCACCATGGATGACATTTATCTTATGCAATATTACATACCCAAAAGTTAGGCGTCTAGCTAGGTATAGGCTATGTTCATAGCTATTAGGTACTTCTGGAGAGTGATTCATCTACACTAGTCTTTTTCAGCTTTTGGAGTTTCTTTCAGTCTTTGGACTCGCTTTGCCCCCGCCCTGCCGTGATTATTAAAGTAGCCTATGGTAACTGGCTCAGACTTACACATTTAATTTCTGATGCTTATATCAGCAAGGAGGAACCCCAACCAGAGACATTCTGAGTCATGGTATCATCCAGAAATTGCGCAGGCTTTAAAAAAGCACACAAAGTTCTTATTTTGCGGTTCAGGGTTGTATGGGTTGTTCATGGTATGTTATCCTCTGTTATGTTGAGAAAGCCTTCAAGAGAGCTAGGGGGAAAAAAAAGGTGAAAATACGAGTTACTATTTTTGTTACTTTAATAATCCTAAATGCAAAACATTAGCTCTTTCTAGCAACAAAAACTCCACCAGCAGCAATACTGAAACCATATGCCCTCCATTTGATTTACCATCAACGACTGCCTGGCTGCACACAGAGCCTCTTTGCTTAATAGTGGCTCTAGGCAAGTGTATCTATAATATTCAAAGCAGTTTTGTTCTTTTATTAAAGTTGTGATAAGAATGCAAAGCATTTTAATGGGAATAATCAATTATATAATGATATTCATATACAACAAAGTGCTTTTAATACAAGTACTTTTAATGTGGTGCTTTTGTGATGGGGGAATTACTTTTGCAATACTTTCAGAAGCATGTCTTCTATTGGTGCCAGGCAGACAGCAGCAGTAGGAGACTTTGTAAGAGATGAACTCCATTTACTCGTCATTCACAAGAAGGCACTTTTCAATGCAGTGACCAAAGGATTTTACCACTCTGCTGAATAAGAGAATTTCAACATCAAGATGTGTCTACATTTTTGTAAGAGAAGAAAAAAACGGAGTGCATTATCAACCTGAATAAAAGCCCATTGTGAAACTAACTTCAACATTTAAAAGATGAAATTTGATTCTTTCCTGTTACATTTGCCTAAGTGTTTTCCTGATCTTCCTTTGCTGTTATCATCTCTCTTCCAAAAAAGAAGCTAAGTTAATTCTATCCTGCCACTGGCATTTTTGCTGATGGATGTCAAAAGTTATAAACACAAGGTGGCCATACAAGATGGTTTGCACTCTTTTGAAAATTTTAATAAATATATTAACAGAAACTGTTAATGCAAGTTTCCTTTTATCATATGGGTATGCATATATTTAGGTAAGGGGATTGAAAACAGATAGTTATTCCATCTATATTGTACATGTTCATTTAGATGTGGCGCCCTCTTCCACCCGTAGCTAATTTGCTATAAATCCCGTGCCAGTTGTCACAGTTACAGGGTGAGCTGACTCTGTCTCTCAGGTATCATTGGCTATGTTTGGGAGCATAGTCCTAAAGGAAGACAAAGGCTGAGCATGCTCCCTGACTCTCTGTATCCAGCCTCTGCAAATGTAGAGTGCTTGCTCCAATACCTTGCAGCAAGCAGCCATGTGTACTTCAGAAAAGAGCCCAGCCATGTCCTCGTCTCAGTGTTGATCATGTGACTCTACCAATATGAGATACGTGACTATAATCAGGGGATATATTTGGGTCAGTGTTGAGGCTTCAGATGCCCCTTCTCTGCTCTTCCTCCTCTCCTCTCTCCTTTGCTGAGTTCAAGAAATTACCCCAAGCCTATACTGAGTCACGGTGGACCAGACAATTAAGAAGTGGGGACACTAGACAAAACTGTACTTGAGAATATCAATCAAACCACAAAATAGCATGCTCGGGCGTGGTTGCAGGCATGCCATACTATGATCTTTAAATCCAGAGCAACGTGACTTGTGAATCCGGATGCCTAGAACTATCAAAAGAACATAAGGCATTGTGAAGTTTGGAGTAGCATTCATCTGAAGATTAGATGTAGGTGTCTACATGAGAACTGGGTACCCCCATTATGTCAACAGAGATCTAGTCAACTCAGTTGATGGAGCGTATGCATAGAAAGCTGGGGATCCTTCTCTTGGGTGGAATCTGACCTGAGAGGCTCAGCCCAGTTCCCATACACAAGCATCCTGAGCCATTGGGATGCTCCAAGGTATCTCCCTTGGACTCCAGTTACGTCTCCAGTAGAGCGTGGGTATTGCATAGGTCCTGTGTTGTAACTGGCAGCTCTGTGCAGTGTCCCAGGTAACTCAGGGCATCTTAAATGGGCTAGATGGTGGCATCTAACCTGAGCCCTACCCAGCCCTACCAGTTCTGTTTTAGATGGCTGGCTATTTCAAGGGGATCCAAGACATGAGAGAGGCCCCACATCTCCCTACCCAGTGCACAAGGGAGTTGGGCATCCACAATACTCAGCTGTTAACATCCTTTAGCCAGTGCATATTTAATGTAAAATGCATAACCACTCCAGGAACAGGGACCAAACCCGGGATCTCGAAGATCTTAAAGGTCTTTTACAACCTAAACGATTCTATGATTCTACGATTCTGTGATGTACCTTTCCCATGTAAGTGGAGCTTAATGCATTCAAACTCAGGATCATTTACCCCATGCTTTTAGTTGCTTCTCTTTAACTTCTCTAAGCAGACAGGTAAAGTAATGCACAGAGACATAAATCAGACTGTAAGATACAAATCAATACTCATTATGGAGTGCCCCTTACATTCATCACGCCTTCTCAGAAACTACGTAGCTAAAACTTATATTTTATTGCTGATTCCAGCAAAGCCAACACATTTCAGACAACATCTCCTCTTGCTCTTTCTTAAATCAGTAGCACTATTTCAGAAGAGTCCTTTGTTCCCACATGTTCTGAAACCGTCCAACAAAAAATTTCAGGTGAAAATCTCTTTTTTCTAGTTAAAAAATGCAAAATGTATTCTTTAAAGTCACATGGATTTCAACTGAAAAAGCTCAAAAATATAGACTTAAGCTTCAAATTTTCAATATGCCTTTTTTATATGAACCTCAATGTTTAAACACACATAAAAGTATTCAAAACATCAGAGATAAAGTATTTCATTTTACGTTGAATACATTGCATTAGACTTCATTGTATTTTTTTAGTTTGGCTTATAAAAAAGTGATGAAATGACTGAATTGGGTAACATTCATCTGGATCAATTAGAAACCATTTCTGAAAATTATTCACATAGCTCTATGGAAACCATATTGTTGCATTGTGTTTTTCACAAAAGCAGTGACTATTTTTTTCCTTTTTCATTTCTTGGCAACAGAGTCATGGATCTATAATTAAAAACCCACTTAGACAATTTCCAAAAGATTATTACAATCTTGTCATGTCAGGGGTTGAACAAGTCAATTTATAGATTTTTTTTCCCCATCCCTAGATTCTACAATGATGGTCTGAAAACCTTCAAGGCCCTAAACTATGTTTTGTTTTGGTAATGGACACAGGGCATGCAAATGATATTCTCTTTCTCTCTTTTTAGGAATGCAGCTGAAGAACACAAAAAACTATACGCAATTTATGACACAAGGTGAGTAACAAAAAGTACTTTGAAAATGTGATTATTATCTGTAAATGGAATGTTAACCCTTTAAAATGTTAAAAATTATTATTAACATTTATTTAAAAATATTTTTTTTCCTGAGCCTCAAAGTAATCTTCATATTAAGGCACAATGACAAATATTTCAGATCATCGTACACAAAATTCTGTATCTGCCTAAAAATGATTCCTCTTTATATATAGTGATTTCCCTTTGTATACAGTGCATATGACAAAGAAATGGAGTGACACAGCCAGCTTAATTTACGTGATATTCCACAGATGGAATAAGGCCCACAATCCTGATCTGTGTATCATGAGCTTAACCGTGGCTGCTTCCGATGCCAGTGTTTGGGGAATGAGAGCGAAGGGCTAGCTGGCACAGCCTTGGGAAAAGAGGATGCAATTAAAAGGACTAAGAGGCACTTCCACCAGCAGGGCGCTGGGTCTTGGCAGTGCACGGCTGTGGATACAGCCTCTATATAAACACACCTCCACACTCCCCACACTCTGAAGCGTTTCCTTTCCCCTCATCCTTCATGGACTGTTTCCTCTTAAGGGCACTCCTTAGCACAAGTAAAAAACCTACTCAAAGGATAAGAGCAAGACATACATCACTTTCACTTTATTCTACCCATAGCTTTTTCTTTGTTACCCTGGATTATCACTTCCAGAATTCTTCCTAACTTAGCAAATCAGGATTGATGCCAAATCATTTCACTGCACTTCCTTCTCATTGCTTATCCTGTTTTATGTGGGAGTGTTTTCATGTATAAATGGCTTTCTTTTTTCCCCCCAGTGTTTAATTCTTTGTCTTTCTACTTTTCCACCGTTAAAATTCAAAGGGACATTTGGATGAAAATGTCAGGAACCAACATCTCTTGGTGTTTTAGCTAGTCCTTATACAGACACATCAGTTAGGATCCTGACTTGATCTTCCTTTAAATATACATAGCACTAAATACAAGCAATTCAAACAACTTGCGCTTGTCTTCTTCACTCCGTATAATCTCCTGCACAATGAGGCTTGGGTCTTGACTTGGAATTCTGGCTGCTGTAGTAAAAAATTGCATAAACAATAATTATCACAAATGAGATTCATAAAGTTATTGATAAATGTGAAAACACAAAGAAATGGGCTACATCCTTCTATTTTTATCTAACCTTAAAGACAAAAGGTAACTGCTGCATACTGTTTTGTTAAGAATAATGTGCTCCTGACAGAGGGATTTAGATGAAAACTCTTAACAAAGAAGTCCTATGTAAAAGAGCTCTTCCTCAACTGCAGTTACAGTAAAAAAAAAAATCATAACTCAGTCACTTGTCTGTTTTTCTAAACACAGACTGTGTTTTCATCAGGACAAAGACTTAAAGAATAGTACTTCTAAAGGGCCACAGGCTTCTCTAATGTATTTGTGTTATTTCAGTGCATAATCATTAATCTTTATGATGAAAAAATGTGAGTTATAAAGAGCCTTGATTATTTCTTCCTCTGTCAAAGTGTCAATGGATTTTTATTTTGATGTGTCTGACTCATTATGTGCATAATCTAGAGGTTTTGCCGCATAAGGAGTGGAATATTGCAGGAATACTCTATTAAATTCATTCAGATAATGCAAATTTTTGTTTTATTTTCTTGAATATGAAGAAAAATAACCATTTGAAAATTAAACAACAGTTCAAAACAATTTGGGTCAAGCCTCTTATTAAAGGCACATTTGTCCTCTTTACTCATATTGATTAATACCTTATTCTTTATGTGGCCCACTGAAACATTCAGATCTCCACTACATCAGAACCGTTAACATAACAACGTTAATATTTCCATACAATTAAATGAAAACCAGCAAATTATGCAACGAAAGCAAACGGATTCATGCAACGCTGTTTGCAATCTGCCTGACAGAAATGGGGACAGTGAGTATAAACTCGTCGTCAGTTATAAGCTCAGCATAAACAGTTGAGTATTACTCAACATCTGCAAATATTACATATGCTTTCTGATAAATATACATAGTAGATAAATATAATATTGTTTTCCTCGCATAGTATGTCCAACAACCACTGCTCATTATCTGAACAGGCAAAACACAGCACATGAAACTGTCAAAGCGCAGAGTATTCCCTAAGTCCTGATGCTGCATATCTACTCTACAGCATCCTCCTGTCACTCCAAAACTCTACTTCTGCTGAGATACTGTAGGACAGAAAGTAAGAAAGTTGAGCTTTCTGAAGGAAATATGAAGTTCCCGTTCAATGGTACTTTGGAAAAAATGGTCCTCAACTTCTGAGTTCATAAAGTAAAAAAGAAGTCAGGCTTGGGAGAAAAAAAAAGAGTTGAAAATTTTCTTGTGGATTTTTTCCCAGCCAGTTTTATTAATTACACCTTCTCAGCAAGTTAAACCAGCAGGCTATTAAAATTGCTGCAAGGCAGAATAGGTAAGCAGCAGCATGGGTCTCAGCCTAGTAAGATTAATGTCCTGCGTTCCTCAGAAGATACCACTTCAGCTGTAGCAGCAATTCTTCCCACTTTTTTTTAGTTTCTCTCTCTCTCTCTTTTGTATCTCTGAACCCTCTGTGATTGCAGTTTGCTTCAGGATAAGACTGGATCTTTGTCAAAATCAGTTAAATGACAGACAAGGCAGAGGAAAATGAAAAAAGAAAATGTTCCGATAGGTGATTCTGACCTCAGCGTGTAAGTTGGGTTGTGTTCATTTTGTCGGGTAAACCCTCAGTACAACTTCCCAGTGCAAGAGCTCAGTGATGTATTGCGTGGTGTGATCAAACATTTCTTCCCTGATTCTCAAGCCAGTCTTTCTCCTACAGTCTGGTGACTGATAGCGGTAGTACTGCAAATGCATCAGTTGTGAGCAGACCTCTCCTCTTCTCTAGCCTTCCCGTCATTGCCTCCTCTTCTGTATCTCCATTAGTACTGACAATGATGAAGAAAACTGGAATTTGTTCCAAAATTTTGAGTGGCTCCTCATTCCACTCCCACTGCCTTCAACAATTTCTGTCCTTTAACAAAGGCTGAGTGTGCTCTGTTCCAGCTCCTTCTGAAAGGAGATGATGGGTACATCTACATAGCATTTCAGTGCAGATCAGGACTGTGCTTGTGAAGTGAATCATTTGATCATTCGATCATTCCCACTTACTGTGCTTTGGTTCACATCTCAGAGAAGTCTCACAGTACACAAACTCGACTCCTTTGATACGAAACTAAGGTGGAAAATGCACCCCAGCATTACACTGAATGTGGTCCAACTGCTAATGAGCATCTGGCTTATGGGACCAGATTAGAACTTTTCCTAAGGGGAAAAAACCCCCAAAACAAAATGTGTATGGTGTGGATATCAGGTCCTCAGCAACAGCAGTTTTGCTCTACAGACCAGCCTCGGTGCTTGCTAACCCAGACATAGCTGATGAATCCGTTGTAACCCCACTCACCCCAAGGACTTCTTTCACGTGTAGGCTTGGCAGGTGTATTCTTCCACACGTATTTGCATCGGCCCAAGGACAGTCCTTTTGCTCCTTCCCACATAATGCTTGCCTTTGCAGTTTAGACTTAGCCATGTTTGAAGTGGCCTTTACCAATATTGGCAATGCTAAGGAAGAAAAGAATATCGCTATGCTTACCTTACTGAACGAAATTTGATCGGGAGCATAGATCTTAACTGTCCAGTGGCCCGGAGGCTGGAACATTCACCAAAGTAGTAGAAACAGTGATGAATTTTAGCCCCTGAACTACAACATTTGAAGTCTCATCTTTTACAGGGATAATTTTACTGGGACAGAAAGACTGTATGTTGGAAAAAGAGCAAGAGTGAGAATGAGCAGTGATGAAGGCACCTAAGGGGAGCAGAGAATCGGGTTCCGTTCCTTACACCACTGAACGTTGATTTATTTTATCCAGTAATTAATTCATGATTTACTGGATTATTTATGAAATAACAGTACTTCATAGGTAAAAGCCAAACCACTAGGCCACAGAGTCACGTTAACTCTTTCCCTCTCTCCCCTACTTAGCTATTTGCTGAAAAGTGGAACATTTCAAACAGAGATGAAAACCTTATCCCAAGGTCCTGTAGTCTGGGCTGATCTCAGGAAATACATCCTTGGGATTTTCTTGGATGGAGAACCTGCAGGTTCTGGCTGGGGGCTTTGCTTTAGTTGAATAAAAGTGCCCAGACTCCTTCCTGCCATGCCTTGAAATAACCTGTTTGCTTTTTGAAAGGAAAAAGTGGAACATTTCAAACAGAGATGAAAACCTTATCCCAAGGTCCTGTAGTCTGGGCTGATCTCAGGAAATACATCCTTGGGATTTTCTTGGATGGAGAACCTGCAGGTTCTGGCTGGGGGCTTTGCTTTAGTTGAATAAAAGTGCCCAGACTCCTTCCTGCCATGCCTTGAAATAACCTGTTCGCTTTTTGAAAGGAGACATTTAGGAGCCTAATTCCAGGAGAAAAGTCAGGGTGGTGAATTTTGGGGCAGGACAAGGAGTCTATTTCTGTGCCCATTTTTTTCCTGTTGGCCACATTAAATAGCTCCCCAAAAGTCTTTGCTTCTATTATTTCCTTAAATGCTCTGCACTGTGCAGGGCTTTGCAGGGTCTTACCCTCCAGACCGTTGCCACAGAAGCTCTGTTCCGAGTCTTTCCTGCGGACAAAACCCCACGTGCCATTTTCACTGTAAATGCCGTATCACTGAGAAGTCGAGATGATTTTTGCCTTTCATGAAATTAATTGATAATTTATAATTTTTAACGTCTTTCAGTTACTGCTAAGCCTAATTGAATCCAAAGTCCCAAGGAACAAATGCTCCATAACCCCCTAACTACTTCCTTGCCCCATCAGCTCCAACCTGGATTATCTTTAAACGACCCACAAGTAAATGGAAACGGTTGCTCTGAAAGATGAAAAAGACAAATACTTAAATGAAGTCATAAAATATGACAGACTGTACAGCACTGTTGATTCATTCCTACCTCAGATGTCTTTCCAAAGTACCAGGATAGCGCATTAATCAGAAGTAGTGTTCTCTAAAATATTTTATTTCTGTTATAAAACCGACAATCTATTTAAGAAAAGTTTTTAGTGCTTAAATGTGCTTTTAAACCACGTTAAATTCTTCATAAGAAATATTTTCTTCAGTGTTAATACTTTCTTTCAGCACTTATGGGGAGAGAACTGAGTTGGTACCCTTCCCTAAATTCACTTTCTCTGAAGTTCTTGAAAGAACTAGTCTTCAATACTGCCCATCCCTAGCATTAAAAAAAAAATCAGGATCCGGGGCCTTCAAATAACTTTAATATATATATGTATTTATTATTTGACTTTTCATTTTTGAGCCCTTGAGTCATGTATGCTTTGTGTCACAATTCTCAAGCTTTCATCATAAGCCTTATTAGCTTTTAAATGAAAGCTAAGATTTTCACTTACTTTATAATCATAGTAATTATGGCACTATTAAAAAATCCAAATATTGCAAGACTTAAAATGAAATCACAAGATTGGGCAACACTCAGTTTCTCTACTTTTTCCCTCATTGCCTATAGTGTTTTATATTGTTTTTAAAACTGAGCCTGCTCCTTCTTTTATTGGAGCTTTATTATTAACTGCAACAGCAACAAGGTCAGGACGTACACCATGGATTGCACTTGTCTTTCTTTTCAAGAATTTGTTGCGGAGAGACGAAAAGCCATCCATGCTTTCCCACCTGTACACAACACCACAGCATTCCTCAAGTGCCCATCCTTTTCCTAGCAGTTTCTCTAAGGGAAGGGGGTATGTAGAAGGAAAAACAGGTGGTAGGAGAAGAAGTGCGAAAAAAGACATTGCTTTTCTCCCTTGACTAGTGAAATGTTGTGCTCTGTCATGGACCAGCGGCCACCGATTGCAGTGTAACCAGAATCAGGAGCTGCCTAAGGGCATGTTTACACCATTGGTAGAGCATGGTGAAGAGGTCTGGCATTGAGAAGGAGCTGGCTCTGGAACGAAAGGCAATATAGCCAAGTCAGCGTGCTTCTGTTTCCAGGCCAGTTAGCCCTGCTGAAAGGACGAATTAACCTGGAAGGAGGTTAACAATAGTAACAACTGTGCTGTCTCCACCCCAACCAATGTTTTATACAAAGTTAAGAGCACCCAGAAGCTCACAGGCAACACAACAGAGCGCCGGCAGCTCTCACCAGACGTCCCTTTGGCACCAGCACAGTTTCCCTTCATTACTGTCCTGCGTAACAAGCCTGGCTATGCACGCTTTGAAGCCAGCGGAGGTTTTGCCTGGCAAAACATGACGATCTAGATTTGTGCTGATGGCATCCTCACAGGCATGGCTGAAGGGGGCCTCAGGCCCAGTACCTGTACATGCACACTGCACCCCTGGCCGTGGCAGGGACCCCCTCTGGCCCTGTGTGGCTCGGGGCCGGGCTCCCAGGCCAACTCCCTCTCCTGCCCCAGCGGCCTCCCACCTGGCATCACTCCCAGGACACACCAAGGGGCAGCTGGGCGCAGTCACCCCGCTTGGGGCAGGCTGAGGGGCAGGGGAGGGCGGCCTGCCCCAGGGCTTAGGCCAGGCCTGTGCCCCCTCAGCCCAGCCCAGCGTCGGGCAGCCCCCTCTCACC
>NW_008795487.1:722195-755713 GCF_000699145.1 Aptenodytes forsteri | reverse complement strand
GGCGGAGGGCCGCGGCTGTCGGCATCTCCTCGCTTCTTGCGCCGTTCAGGGGGAAAAAAAACAGCCCAGCTTGTCGGTGGGTAAACTCTGACATGTGCGAGCGTGTTAATTATTGTTGAGCTTCTAGAGCAGGCGCGATTGCGTATGGACTTTGGAGGAACTGTAAATTTGCTTCGCAAAGTGATACTGTTCGGGGGCTGTCAGGTTCACTGAGGAAAAGGGAGGTGTTTAGTGTGTTTCTGCGGTTCAGTCCCCTGGTCTGTGCAGTTCAGTAGTTTGGGGTTGGAAGGTAGAATTGCTGTTTCTTGTCCTAATCCTAAATCTGAGGTGGATTTTTCATGTTTCTGAGCAAACTACTTGTTCTGCCGTATCTCAGATTTTTTCCTTCTATTCTTCCTTTTGCAAGCCTGAGGTAAAAGACCAGCCTACTCTGTAATGCTGTAGTTACATTTATGGCATTAAAAATAATTCTGCACGTTTGGAAGCTGAGCTCTCTTTTAGTACATACAGCACCAACACCAGCACTACCCCTCCTTCAATGCACTGTTGCAGTGTTACAAGCTGGCATAGCTTGGCTTTATACATGATCTGTGTATTTTCATTAACCCTGCCCCTTCTTTTACCCACTCTACCCAAAATTCTGAGATAGAAACTTCTTACTCTGCTTCCGATCTTTCACAGAGTGGTTTTAACAGAGATACAGTTACCTGTTTGCAGTTAGAAGGGCCACCAACGTCTGCCTTTCTACTCATTCAGGAGGGACAAACGAGATAGTTCTTATTTACAAGAGTTCATTTTAGGCTTCCTGCAAATTCAGGCAGCTGGAGAGACACCTCGTGTATTCCACAGGCTCTTCTGTACCTGTAGGGTTGCTTCTCAAAAAAATGGAAGCTGAGTCTTTGAAGAGTAATTGAAAAGTCTGACTTCACTATCCCCACTGCCACCTTCCCCACCTTTGGCTATGCTCCACACTTAGGGAAGCACTACATTATGCATTAAATTAATATATAACACTTTGTGTATGTGAAGTGCCACATAAGCAATAAATACCAGAGAGAGGCAGACTGGGACTGGAAAGAAAATGAGGGTATGTATGGTGCTTTTTGTGCTTTTTTTTTTCCTTTTCCCCAGCTGTGGGAGAGCCTGTTAGGTTTAAATAACAACTTGTCCAACCCACTGTAGCAGGGGTATAAGGAAAAGTAAGTAATTACACTGCTTGTTGTGCTGCTAGACTGGGTAGTTAGATCTTGAATAAGGCAGGAGCTCCTCAAGAGGATGGGTGCCTGCCATTTCTCCCAGACAGTGAGCCAGCATAACAATTCCTTCAGTTTCTAGCTGCCCCACAAGTCAGTGCCCGCTGTATTCCGCTAGTTGCCAGAGCTCTAAAGAAGTGAAGAGTTTTTTTCCGTGCCCTCTGATGGGGCGGAGGGCCGCGGCTGTCGGCATCTCCTCGCTTCTTGCGCCGTTCAGGGGGAAAAAAAACAGCCCAGCTTGTCGGTGGGTAAACTCTGACATGTGCGAGCGTGTTAATTATTGTTGAGCTTCTAGAGCAGGCGCGATTGCGTATGGACTTTGGAGGAACTGTAAATTTGCTTCGCAAAGTGATACTGTTCGGGGGCTGTCAGGTTCACTGAGGAAAAGGGAGGTGTTTAGTGTGTTTCTGCGGTTCAGTCCCCTGGTCTGTGCAGTTCAGTAGTTTGGGGTTGGAAGGTAGAATTGCTGTTTCTTGTCCTAATCCTAAATCTGAGGTGGATTTTTCATGTTTCTGAGCAAACTACTTGTTCTGCCGTATCTCAGATTTTTTCCTTCTATTCTTCCTTTTGCAAGCCTGAGGTAAAAGACCAGCCTACTCTGTAATGCTGTAGTTACATTTATGGCATTAAAAATAATTCTGCACGTTTGGAAGCTGAGCTCTCTTTTAGTACATACAGCACCAACACCAGCACTACCCCTCCTTCAATGCACTGTTGCAGTGTTACAAGCTGGCATAGCTTGGCTTTATACATGATCTGTGTATTTTCATTAACCCTGCCCCTTCTTTTACCCACTCTACCCAAAATTCTGAGATAGAAACTTCTTACTCTGCTTCCGATCTTTCACAGAGTGGTTTTAACAGAGATACAGTTACCTGTTTGCAGTTAGAAGGGCCACCAACGTCTGCCTTTCTACTCATTCAGGAGGGACAAACGAGATAGTTCTTATTTACAAGAGTTCATTTTAGGCTTCCTGCAAATTCAGGCAGCTGGAGAGACACCTCGTGTATTCCACAGGCTCTTCTGTACCTGTAGGGTTGCTTCTCAAAAAAATGGAAGCTGAGTCTTTGAAGAGTAATTGAAAAGTCTGACTTCACTATCCCCACTGCCACCTTCCCCACCTTTGGCTATGCTCCACACTTAGGGAAGCACTACATTATGCATTAAATTAATATATAACACTTTGTGTATGTGAAGTGCCACATAAGCAATAAATACCAGAGAGAGGCAGACTGAGACTGGAAAGAAAATGAGGGTATGTATGGTGCTTTTTGTGCTTTTTTTTTTCCTTTTCCCCAGCTGTGGGAGAGCCTGTTAGGTTTAAATAACAACTTGTCCAACCCACTGTAGCAGGGGTATAAGGAAAAGTAAGTAATTACACTGCTTGTTGTGCTGCTAGACTGGGTAGTTAGATCTTGAATAAGGCAGGAGCTCCTCAAGAGGATGGGTGCCTGCCATTTCTCCCAGACAGTGAGCCAGCATAACAATTCCTTCAGTTTCTAGCTGCCCCACAAGTCAGTGCCCGCTGTATTCCGCTAGTTGCCAGAGCTCTAAAGAAGTGAAGAGTTTTTTTCCGTGCCCTCTGATGGGGCAATGCAAAGTCTGAAAAATATCAATACAGATCTTGCAACAGAAACAAATATGTGTTTCTGAAGGGAATTGCTAAAGTACTATTGTTACAAAAACTGTATTAATTTACTTCAGCAAAAATGGGCAGAAAGGGCTGCTGGTTGGTGAACACTTTACTACAACCGGAGTTTCAGCTGAGCTTGTCTCTTCTCCCTGTGAAAGAAGTCATCTTTGACTAAGCACAGCTGTATTCAAATACTGCCTGAGTTTATTACTTCCACTCATTTTAGGTAACTTTATACTAATCTGCAAAGATTCTTTTTTCCTGAGTAAATATCAGGAAACGGTGAACAAGGATGAACAGAAGGAGCTTTTCAAGATTACTGAAGTATACATTCTAAGATAGTAATTTGGTGGGGGAAAAAAGCCGGTCAGTCAGTTAGTTTGAAGACCTGAGGCATAGCTGTTGAACTTCATGCTGGTTACCAACTAAACTTTTAATCTCTGACATATTCTTTCATTTAATTCCAAGCAGATATTGTGAGCATTGACCTTTATCCTCATCAACTATTGAAATGTCTTACAAGAATTTCTCTCTATGAACTGTGGTAGTATGGACATTAATTCCTTTGATTTAAATCTAGACATTGGTGTAACCTTTTATAAATTAGCTTGTTAAAATTCATCTCTATATTAAAAATAAAATAACCAGAGAATAAACTTTCATCAATTTTATGAATATAAATAAAAAGTTATTACAGCACGTTTTATCATACTGCCTTCTAGGCAGCCTGTAATGTAGCTTTCAGTGTTGTGATGACAATTCTTTGTAACAAGAATTACAGCTTGTATCATACTCTTTTCTATTCTCAATCAAACTGTAGGCTTAAATAATATATATTCCACTATGAATCTTCAGTTACTAGTTATTCATGCGGCTTTCCAGCATTTTAAATATTTATTTGTGTATTTTTAGTCTTTCTGTTGAAAATTATTAAAGATCCTTTGCCCTCTGTACATCCAGACTACCTGTAGCTATTTTTTAGAATAGACTTATTGAATAGTGATGTGCATCTTCCTCAGACTACATGGAACAGTTAACATTTTTCTTTACTTTTGATGCTGAAATGCTAAGCTGGATCAGGAGGACTGATGCAACTATCAGGACTGCACAGCATCAAATTGTTTTACTGAAAAGTTTTAAATAAGCAATTTCTATCTGATCTCATAGCATCTTGAAAATATCGAGTAGCATTATTGAAATTGTTACTCTGCTATACTGTTTACATCATACTGAAAATACTAAACGTTTATGAAGTAAAAATAATATACTCTGATATTTATACTTTGAGTTATATATGTGGTAGCAAGAATGAATTAATGAAATTGAATGTAAGAAGTGCATTTTTCAAGGAAGGGCTGCAGTCTGTTAATGACCTGCACATACACACGTGCATATATATGTGTATCTCCATATGTGCTTTATTTCCCTGCTTTACCTGTGCCTGCTTTCCCGTTACTATTTGCCTATTTCACAAATTATACCTGTAATTGGGTACTTAACCACCTACCTATTTTTGTGCATACATCCAATAATTGCATTTAAAACTGCTGTAAATGCATGTAAAAGGTACATTAATGTACATCTCCAAACACAATGCTAATCAATAATAACAGACGTACTGAGAAAATTCTGTAAGTCATTTTACAAATAAAGAGTATGGAAGATTACTGTTGTCATTGCAATAGTTATAATTTACCATTTTACATGATTTGAGTTGATTGTGTTCTGTACTTTCTGTGTTTTAGAGGTATGTTTTGCTTAGAGAAAAAAAAATAAATGGTTCTCGTGCTTTTTACTAGTTTGTCAGCCTGTTTCCGATCAGACAGTATCCACAATTTGTGAATTTGTATAGTCTGATTCTTGTTCAACATTTGGTCTGTGAATCAAATGCGTTAGTTCCAGGCATATAATTTTCAAGCACCCAAATACTCCCATAGCTTTTTATCCTTAGGAAGTTAAATAATCAATACATTGAGCCTCCAAATAACCCCCTCTTTAAACTCATCATTATAGCTGGAATAAGTACTGTTGTTACAAATAGTACAAATAGGTGCTGTGTTTTCATTTTCCCATTGTTTTAGGATGTGTTTTATAGTTTGTGGGAGGTAAAGCTGTAAAGTGGATAGAGAAAACAAGGGGATCAGTGCAACAATGAACCTTTCTCTTTAGAGATAATGTTTTGCAGAGAATAGTACAATCTCCTGCAAGGAAGGAAACTTGTGCTACTGCTCTCTAAAGCGCTGTCTGCATTCTCTTTGCGTATAGAGGGGACTTCAGAGCTGTTCATCCAGGGTTTTTCAAAGGCTCTAATTTTGATAAAGTTAAACTCAAACTAGCAAAACGCAGGAGGCATCATTGCATCATTGGCTATATAGTCATCCTGCTGTTTTGAGAATACTGTACTCAGAAAATTAGTTTGACATAAAGTCAGACCATAAAACTTACGAGTTGTTGTTTCTGAAAAAGATGTAATCTGTTCTGTGCTAACACTGTAATTTTTTATTTTTACATATGTTCCATTATAAAACTGCAAGTACCCATATGGACTTCATTGGGTGCCTGCTGATTTTCAAAGCAATTTTGACGTCTTTCTGACAAACTGTGTTTTAGTTGCTGCTTTAAGGTCAATTAAAGTTCTTACTCACCGAGGGCAAATATTGTCTACCTTCCTTAGATAGTGATTCATAAATGATTAGTTTTAGGTGAATTAATTCGTACTTCACCTGAAGTACCGAAGGTGCAGAACCTTCATGCTTCTGTGGATGAGTTTTGTCACGTCTTAACTTTAGATGTCTAAAACATGGGGTGGGATTCAGTTCTTGTTAATTGAGATGTATACAATTAGATGTCTAAATGTGAGCTGGATTGCTAAGCTCTACAACTGTAGTTAGTGGGGATCTAGAACAGAATGTGGCTGCTTAGGCAAAGGTGTCTACTGTCACTTCGGTTGCATGGTATCGTACTTGCCCTCCAATTTCCAGTCCAGGTTGGTGCAGACCTCTTGCAAGTCCTCTGCCTTGTCTGCGCCCTCCAATTTCCAGTCCAGGTTGGTGCAAGTCCTCTGCCTTGTCTGTGTGCTCTGTGCATATGTGTTAGACATGACACCAGCTCCTGAAGTTTAAACAGTTGAGTTTTATCTGTGTCAATACAGGCAATGGAGTCCAGAGAACTATTTATCTTAAAATAAAGAAGACACTTGAATAGTGCTTCTTAGATATTTTAGGTGCCTCAAGGTATCCTGTTTGGACTCCAGCTGCCCCTCCAGAAGGGTAGGGGACTCCCATAGATCCTGTGCTGTACCTGCCAGCCCTATGCAGGGGTCCTGCATAATCCAGGGCATCCAAAATGGCACCAGACACCCTTGCTTAGGTAAGTGAATTGTTCCCTAGGTGTCCAGCCAAAGCTCATCCTCCAGGCTCCCTCTGGAATCAGGAGGAGGTAGGCACTAATTTGTAAGAGATATCTTAGACATCTGCATGGGTTCTTTTTTAAGATGGAAGGATTCATCTTTCTGGGAGGCGTCCATCTTTCCTGAATGGCTATGGAGAGAGCCAAGGCAACTTGGTTAGTCTTCAGGTGGCTGCAGCTAGGCATGGTGAAATGTAACCTATGTTTCCTATTATAAATGTAGCTTATATTTCCTGCCATAAACAGCTACTTTATAAATACTTTGCAAACAGAATCTCAAAGTTACCTCATGCAGGAAATCATAACTGAGTTGTGATATATTTTGCTTTGAAGATTCAGATGGGGAAATTAAATGAGTTGTACTAATAGAGTGATTGCATAATCATTTTTATTGCAAACACAAGTTTTCTAGGTAGAAGAAGATTCATGTGTGCAGTGCTTATAGCTTGATCACAAATCACAAGAGTATAAAATAGAATATATAACTTTATATACTGATTTTTGCTTTTATATATTTTATAATTTAATGTACGTAGGGAGGCTAGTAGATCATACTAAATAGATAAGGCAGATAGACCATATAAATCATTTTGTGTGTGTGTGTATACATATATGTATGTGTTTGATAGATAATATAGGGAAAAAAAAAAGGAAGGAGAAGAAAGAAATACTGCCCAAGCAGGGAGGCATCTCCTGAAGCCAGCATAGCCCTGCAAAGAGTGGTATCACCGTGCTGGTGGTGAGCCAGCAGCCATCCACTAGGAGAGGGCAGCAACGGGTACTGCTCCTGGAGGACAGTCTTATCTTAGCAGGTAACCTGCCCTCTAGTTGCCAGCTGGCAAAAAGAGCATCCTTCCTTCTAATCCGCTTGGCCCCATCCGTTTTTCTTCCCCGGGACAGTACCCGTGAACTCCCCCAGCCTGCCTCACTGTCTCTCCACTCCTGTCATGTTTCATAGTTCCTGTTGACAGAGAGAGAAGTGCTTGTAGCAGACGGCGTGATAGGAGAATGACTCCTGTTTGGCCAAGGGAATTGATGACAGGCTTCTGCTTATCTGCAGAAGAAAGCGGCTGTTGTGAAGGGGAAGAAATACCTGCTAATGCAGAGACAAGGAGGTAGTTAATGTTGCTGGGAGGTGGCAATAGGCTTTTTAAAAGCCAACTCCAGCTGCCAAGGTTGAATCATCCTGACTTGGATGATGAAATAGATACAATCTGTGATGACATCAGTCTGGAATAACTGCAAACATTTCAGGGGGCAAAACGGGAATTTGAAATGATGTTTACAAATTAGAGGAATGGCCCTAACTAAAGAAGGGGCAAGCACAAAGTGCTACATTTTGTAAGGAAGGAAGAATCCATTACTTAAAATGAGAAAGAATTGGCAAAGCAGCAGCACAGAAAAAAAGGATGTGCAGGTTTTACTGGACCAGAGTCTGAAGCAAGTGAAAAAGTTAATCCAAGTCACAAGTGCAATACAATTGAAAAAAGACCTATCTTATGCTCGGGTACATAAATAGAAGTGTCATTCACGAGTCACAGGGATTTCTCTGTCCACCATTAGTGAAGCCTGAGCAAGAGTGCTGTGTCCAGTGTTTTTGCACTGGCTTGCAGGGAGATGGAAACAATGGAAGGTGGTGTAAGGAAAGGAAACAAATGTTTCTAATTAAAATAATTAGAAAACAGGCCGTATGTGGCAATGTTGCAGTAAATGGGTTTGTTCAGCACTGAAAAATAGGTTGGAGAGAGGACATAGATTTCCCAATATGTAGGAAGCTGGTGGTGAGAGGATGATGATGAGCTGCTCTTTAGAACCAATTGAAGTAAGACCTGAATAAATTAATTAACTGATTTCAGATTAGTTTTCAGCTAACTAGATTTGTTGTAGCGTCTCCTTTGTTGCAGGTTTTCAAGAAGAGACTAGAAAAATAGCTCTTCCAATGGTGTTGCTCTTGCCTCTGGAAAGGCTGGGCTAGCTGATGCTTTGAGATCTCTTCCAGCACTGTATGTTGTGAATCTGTGCTCTGATTTAATTATAATTTCTGTCAGTGCTCCCCTGAG
Organism: Aptenodytes forsteri; assembly: GCF_000699145.1. Lineage (NCBI taxonomy): Eukaryota > Metazoa > Chordata > Aves > Sphenisciformes > Spheniscidae > Aptenodytes > Aptenodytes forsteri. The sequence goes on along the minus strand of NW_008795487.1, from coordinate 747,359 downwards.
TTGTACACACAAGCATGTCTTGGTGTGGTTTCAGATGCCCCTGCTGGTCTCGTGCTGATGCTGCAGAAGATCAGGAGTCTCCCATAGGTCGTTTGTAATACGTGCCAGTGTCATAAGGATATGCCATGCCATCTGAGATGTCATTAGTTACCAACGTTGTGTATGTATCTTCATCATGTTCTTGGTATCTTTGCATTGATTGCAACAGGTATCGCATGTATGTCCTTTCAAATACACTGGTCATAAAAAAAAGAGGCGTAAAGTACAAGGTCGGGACTTCTGTGCTTGTAACCATGAGTAAATTTTTACTTCTGTTGACAGCCTTTCATTATGCCCAAGTAATGAAGGAATACACTCAGTTAAGTTATACAGCAGTGGAAAATTCACAGAAACTTTATGGTTTAATACCTACTCTATGCCTAGCAATTTTTCCCTTTCCTTTGAAGACAGAAGAAAAGAGAGAAAGGAAAGAGTGTTATATATATGATTTTTATTCATGCACGGAGTGCTTATTCAGATAATTTAATGTCTGTAGTCATACAGAAAGCTTAGCAATTTGATAAGACATGGCAGACAATCTCATGCTTGGCAGAAGACAGCATACAAACGCAGGAACATCTATGACACATCTGACTTAAGGTCCACCCAGCCAAGTGTCCTGACTCTGATACTGGCTGGTAGTGGATGCTTAGGGAAGAATAAAGTAAACACGTGTTAATACTTCTCTGGTGTACTCTGCAACCTCCCATGATTTGTAACTTGAGACTTCGTGAGTCTTAAGACTCTCAGAGAGAGTACTTTTCATTTAAGTGTCACCAGAGCATTAGGATCATTTAGTAATGATACACTTCTCCCCACAATTGTCATTTTCATAAAGATTTGATTATATAAAGAATTTAAACTTGGGTAGTATCAAGTGCAGTCCATCAATACTGAAGGATAATAAAAGCTTTCAGTGGAAGAGGTTGAGTAATATTTAGTTACCATTGGGGGTTTTAGCTTATCCAGGACAAACTTTCTTTTTCCTCCCCAGAGTCATAAAAAATAGCTGGAAGAAGAATAATTTCAAAAGGAGAGTTCATTTAATATTTGTAATTGAATTTCACAGTTCCTTATAACTACAGAGATTGCAAGTAAAAAATCCCCAAGTCTAGGCATGTCTAATTCATTATTCACTATTACGGATTTGAACCGATAATTTTGGCAAAATAATTTGTTCTCTCAGCAGTTAGGAGCCGGTTACAGGTTGCTGTGATAATGTAACCTGCAATGTGAATGTAATATTGCATACAGCAGAGAGGGAAGGTAAAACAGCTGTGCTGGGAGGTCTGCAGTTACACTGGATAATTGGCAGTTCAATAGCAGTTAATGACTTTTTTCTTTATACTAATATGAATGTTGAATTTTCATTAGTTCATGGGTATGTCTCCGTGGCACAATACAGCACTCTGCAGAGATGCCAGAGGTACCTCTGGTGCAGCTAGTACAGTTTCTGGGAGCTGTGAAGTTAATGTCAATACAGAGCTCTGTACAGGATGGTTGTATCAGTGGGACTATCAAGGACCTATCTGTACAGGATGGTTGTATCAGTGGGACTTAGGTCCTTGACTACGGCTTGTTTCACAAGCTTTAAATAGGTTATCCAGCGTATGACCAGCATCCAGCCAGAGCTGATCATCGGAGCTCCCTTTAAGAGAGAGAAGCACTTCCATAAGACAGTATTTTTTGTTCTAAGACAGGTATTTAAGACAGTAAGGATGACTGGCCCCCCAGAAGTGCCTGTCTAGAAGTGCTAACAGGGTAATGGGATGGAGAAGACAATGAGAGGAGTTGACTGTCCTAGGATAGATGCTCAGTTTTTAGTTAATGTTGGGATGAATTCCACCTATTGTTCCTCCTTAACCTGCCTTTTCGAAGGTAAGTAGAAGACTCTGCTGAACTGGTACGCAGCTTATCTTTAGCAGCACTAAGTAAGGTTACATTACCCAGCAGGTTAACGCATGTAAAATTCTGTATACAGTTTGAACTATGGAGGGGTTTTGAGGTAGACTTTGTGTGAGTCTTGAATTGAACTATGCGTAGGACAGAGAAGGTAACCTTTAAAAGCAAGCTCAAATCCATGTGATTAAAAATAGCTCATCCCTTGCTCTTTTAATTGAGATGTAAGATAGCCCCACTGCCATACTCTGCTGGTCTGTTAACCCTAAAGTTACTTGAAAGGAAGAGCTTCATTCCTTTGAGTCACACATGGCTATTTCCCGATCACATGAGGGATATTTTAACATCTCCCATTCAAGTGGTTACTTGAATCATAGGCTTAGCACGTGAGCTCATTGCTTAGGTATAATGTCAGATGTTGAGGTCTAATCCAATTCACATGCCACATGAGCTTGGCTGGGCAGGGCCCTCCACCCTTTGGGCCTGGGCTGGTACAGAATTACAGAGCTGAGGGCTTCCCCTTCCAGGAGCTGAGCTTGGCTATGCAGGGAAGCTGAGCCCCTCTCATATTTTTCGGTGGGAAATAAGTCTGGAAGAGTAAGAAATTGAATCTGCCAGACTTAGAATGCTAAAATGTAAACTAGTGGAAACCATTTTTCTACTTAATCAAAAGTTATTTTGTAAGCAGATAGCTATTTTTTGTGGTGGTTTCTGATGCCACTGTGCCTTTTAAAATGCACTGAAATTTTGAAGCTGAAAATAATAGACAATACAAAAATGCATTTAAATTCTGAATTTTAAAATACACCAGCTCAGGATGGGAGTACTGAGTAAAATGCAGTAAGTCTTGTTATTCATTAGTTACAAAAGATGAACTTAGGCCTTTTTTTGTAATATAACACAATGACATGTCTGTGTTTCTCCGCACCAGCAGTGATTTGCTTTAGCTTCTGACCTCCTAGGATATTCAGAAAACAACATTTGGCCTTTCTAAGCATTTTCCAATCATGTAAAACAGGCTTTCTATTTGGATAACAAAAACATCTCCCAAACCAGCTGGAACTTTGCATAGGAAAATGTTTGCAGGACTTGCAGAATAGATATGACCGTTGATTTTGTTTTCAAAAGGACCCCATAAGCTATGGATCTGCTAGATTTAAGAGTTGTGACGCTCCTGATAATCTGTAGAATGTCAAGACTTCTGTGCTTGAGCATGATGCCTGAGCTCAGGCATGCACCCATCATATGTTAATCATTAGCATGGATTTGGTCCAGCATTTTCCCAGATGATGCTTGAGTACTCTTTGGAGGTTAGCACATGGCCAGGTCCATTCCCAGTAGGCAGCTTGGATGCAGCTACTTGTGCTGTGAAATAAGTTGATCTAGATAGAAACAAGCTGTGCCATGCCACACCATGCCATGCCACTTGTACTTCAGACCAGAAAACTCCCTGGCGCATTATTTGCTAGGCTAGATATATCCAAAAAGTGCAATTTGTTGCATCCATGTGAAGTTATGTAGTCACCCTTTCTAGTGGGAGAGCTGTGACTCTCCAGAGGGTGATACATCCTATCTGACTGGCAGTACCTATATTAGAAGATAACTCATTGTAGAGAGCTTGTTTCTTTCCATTCTCTGTACAGGGAACATGGCTTGGGCCAAATGCCCATCTGTTATGATTCTGGACGTAGGTGAAGTGAGTGCCACCTGCATGTCCTCTTGACTCTGCTCTGCTGTCAGAGCTCTTTGTTTCTCTTTGGGAATGTGTTTTCTAGAGAAAATAGGTGGACAGATATTCTCTGCACACTGGGAAACCACTGTTGCAAACTTGTTTCTCAGGGACGAGCCCTGTCTCTTGGTCTTGCTTGGCTTCATACCCATTGACAGTGACTTCCCTCACGGTTTGAAAGCTGCGTGTTGAGCTGCATCACAGAGCAGAAAGCTCTGGTAGATGGGCGACAGCTATCAACGAAGAGAAGAACAAACTTGAGGTGGCATCCGAGCCAGCTACACTGGGCAGCTAACATGCACTTAAACTCAGATGGAGATGTTGTTCACCTCAGTTTAGGTAGATAATGGTCTTTCTGTGGAGCATTTCCAGAGTACTTACCTCTCTTCATGAAAACAAACTGAAGAAAGTACCAGAGTCCCCTACGCAGCCTTCGTTAGGCACCTAGAATATAGGTGCGAGTTAATTGCCTAGATGAGGTGGACTGGACTTCACCTTTACCTCGTGTGACAGAGAAAGCAGTTGTCCTTGGGCAGTAAGGGATTACGGAATGTGAAGAGAAGTAGTTAGCAGTACCTGTGTGTTTGTGTGATGAACGAGAGGTGATTAAGAGAAATCAATTTTAAGGAGGAAATATCTCATTTCCTTTTAATCAAAAAATGGTGTCTCCTTTGGCATTTCTTCCATTTTTTTCCAGGAAAATGGTTGAGCTAGCTTCGGAATAGATTAGCTATTTTAAAAATATTGATTATCTGCCTACAATTCTTTTTATAAACCCTCCCCCTTAAATGGACAGAAAAAAAAAAAGAGGAAGAAAAAAATGGGCAGTGAATTAGAAAATGCATTTAAGATAGTTGATCAGCTTATCTTTCCAGTAGACCCACTTTAGTCGCATGCTCATATATTATTAACCTGATTGTAAAGTACTGCATCAAGGTTGATACTGTACGTCTTTCCCGGCACACCCATTTATGTGGTGTTAGGTGCCTTTTGAATTGGATGCTGATGCTGTAATTTGGAAAGGGAGGCCAGAAGTTTGCATAAAGTAACCTTGTTATCCATTAGTGAAGTATTTCTTTATCTTTACATTAAAAAAAAAAATAATTTCAACCTCTGAAGAAGATCCCTTTTGCTTAGCCTTCCTAAAGAAATAATCAAGCCCTAACACTCGTGATGTTATCCCTTTCCTTCATTAGTCACATCTAAAAGGTTCTAATACATAATCTTGCCTTATATTCCTCTAATTTACCCACAGAGACACAGGTATAATGACATTTAGTAACCTGCTGGCACAAAGGCTTCTATACGTGCAAAGTGGTTTAACTGAAAAAAGAATTATTCCACTCAGATAAGTGTACCTATTAATTTGACTGCTGGTGCTCACTGAACAGCTGTCTTTAAGAGAGAACTCATAGTCGTTTGTTACTACTTTTCTCTAAAAGTCCCTGAATGATTTTTTTTAATAGCTCAAGGAAGTGACCAAATCTCATGAGACTCCTGTATGAATCTTTTGCAATTTTTCTTTCTCTTCCCTCTTGACTCTTGATTATCCACATCTATTGTGCTCTGAAGCAGGAGGCTGCATTTTCTGATTGTTATTTTTCTAAGGGGTGCAGTCTTCCAAAAAAAAAAATCTATTGTAGGAAAACCAGATCCCTCCCTCTCCCTGAAAACACTGCTGAATTAAGCAGAATACAAATGTAGCTTGCTATTTTCTGGCACACAATTAGCCAGTCCTTCTGAGCTTGAAGGTAGCTGATGCTTGCTACTGCATAGCATGGTAATAAATGCATTCTAAAATTCTTTGCAACACTATATGCTGTTTGATTATAACATTTACAGAGCAATGTTGAATGTCACATGTACCCTACTATGTGTGGCATTGTTGAATCCCCTGTGTCTCTTTATACGTTGATATGTTATTGTGACCTCCTTCATGATAATAAAATCAAAGCAAACCTGAAATAAAATGTTATGATGAATCTATACTTAATGGCAGACCACTTCTAAGGAATTCGATTAAAACACAGCAGTAATGCAGTAACAATGCTGAAGATTCAGAAGATGGATTTAGTTAATTGCTTCTAGAGGACACAAAATGAAATACTACCTTTCAAAGATGAGTGATAAATCTTCAGATATATGGAAATAATGGGTGTGAAGAATTGACTAGATGTAATGTTGATGAAGGCAATCAAAGGATGAAAGTGTCAGGGTTACTTTCCAATCTGTCGTCGAATTGTGGTCATCTATCACTGCAACCAGATTTTGTCCTAACTTCTACCAAGACTACTAGTATATTTCCATCTTTTTCTCCCTGTTGTCCCTTGTGGAATCTTCATGTCTATTACTTTCCGGTCATCTTTTTGTCAGAAGTGCGATATTTTTTCATCAGTTCTTGCAGCACAACCAACCCACTGCCACTTAGGCTTTTTCATATTCTTCAAGACACCCTTGTCTGTAGCTGGCTACCACGCCTCATCGCTCAACGCTCAGCTTCAAATCCTTTTCTGTGTCTCCTTTTCTACTAGTGTGGCATGGCTGTCAGTACAGGCATGTTAATATCTTTGAAAACAGAAGGTGCTTATTTTTAATGATACTGTTATGCTATGTCTTATTTGTTTATTTTGACTCTAATACCAGACATTTGTGCTGTAAAAATAAATATAAGAAGGGTCAAATCTTTAGAAGACTTGAGGGACCAGACCTTTGCAAAAAAATCCTCTACCTGTGCTTTTGCTGTAGTGAGCCATACTATCAACCGTGGCTGTTTCTAATAGAGAACACAGGGAAGGAAGGGGGGGGGGGAATTGTTCAATTTTTAGATTACTGTAAGATCGTAGTGGAGTGAAAGTTTTATTTTATTTGGTTATCATTGCTCATCAGGGACAGGGTATGTTTATTGTTCTTCACAAAAACCATCGGTAACTAGGCAGTTACTCAGAAGGAACTGTAGTCTCCACGTGATCAAAAACACGTATTCAGTATTCCTCCAAGACACTTATTTTATTGATTGACTGAAAAAACTCCAGAGGAGACTATTTTACCATGTTATGTCATATCAGACTTCTGAGGAGCACATTTTCCTTTTCCTTCCAGGGAAAATACAGTGTCAAATTTGGCTATTACATGCAGTGGTGCAATTTCAGTGGTGTCAAAGAGAAGGGGTTTCAGCCCATCTCCTGTCGGCTGTCACACAGACTGGCAGAAGCAAAGCAATCCAGTGCTAATGCCAATATCCTGACCATCAGCTTATCTCATTGTGTCTTCAGAGGATGGCACAAAAACTACAGACACGCAGATCTTCACGCCAAGAGTGGAATTTTTAAGCAGTTAGGTATCATAGCCTGAATTTTTGGGTGCTTCAAAGGGGGAGAAGTGGCCACACCTTCCATCCTGTGTATATTCCCCAAAAAACTAGGACCACAGCATTGTAAGTATTGGAGAATGTGTTAAAAGCAACAGAAGAATTATATATAATTACAAGACTAAATTCTGAAAATACTTTGAATCTTCATTTCTTTGAAAAAACTTATTTCAAAGTTACCTCTGTTGATCGTGCCATGATCTGTACAAATTTTAGGTCTCGTTCTGCCCTCTCCTTGTTTCTAAAACCAGCAAAACATGTAGCAGAACTGCGGCTGGTATTCAGTTCAACATCTTCATACAGATGCAAACAGTGTTACTTACTCCTTAGCTTTGCAAGAATATTGGCTGGAGTTCTCAAATGCTGATGTGTTTCTAAAACTTGCCCTTTTGCATTAATCACTCTCCGGCTTATCTTTGTTGCTGTTAATCAGGTGTTCTCTTTAGTGGCCGCCAACTGTAATGCCAGTCATGATTCATGCTGATATATTGTCTAGTATTCTACTGTAAGTTTTATGTATGAAAAGGGGCTTTTTTAATCCAGAGGTCTGGGAAGTAGCCAGATTCTTTTCTGGAGTCTAGCTGTTGGTTGTTGTCTCAATGCAAGAGAGTAAATAAGAAGCTGAGGATTCCCTTCAGGCAAAAAGGAAGAAAAACGCTGTTGGAAATACCTTCCTGGAGCTAATACCCACTTTCCATCTAGGTGGGATATGGAGAGAAGCTTGTCAGGATGAGCAGAGGGCAGAATTTGTGTGCAGCGGGGTCTGTTTGACATTTAGATGACTCGGCAGCGTTGTATTTCTGTAGTCCTTGCTCTGCTGCGGTTCATGCTGGGAGCTGGCTCAGTCTGGCCACTTTGGGATCAGAGGAACAAGAAGCTGATTTAAGACAACTTTTCCCATTTTTCCCTTCAGCTGTTCTGACTGTAAGCTCTACCTGATGAAGAGCCAATCAGTACATTTTCAAAACATTGTTTTCTTAATACTTGTAAAGCAAAACTCCTGGTGAAAAATACAGAAACTGAATAAAAAGGTTTTTTTGACTCAGTGTCTGTTGTCTACCAGCAGGTCCCACACCACTTTTTTCCTTGGTTTCCCTTCATGGGGATAAACATACCAGAACATTAGACACTGATAAAAGGGGAGAAAAATGTTTTATTAATTATTCAATAATCTCCAGAGGCTCAGTGTCAGTTAGAGTTAGTGTACACCCCAAAGAAATTATTAAAGACTTTACAGTTCAACAGTTACTGCTGGACCACAAAGAAACAGCCCTGGGAACTGAATTTCCCTGACATGCGCTTGCGCGCGCGTGTCTGTGTGTCTGTGTTTCTTCTGCCATCCCACCATGACTCTCGGCTCCTTCTCTCGACTTTTACACAGAAAAGGCAGGGGACACACACATACAGACACTGCTGCCAATAGGCTACTTCACGACAATTTTGGAAAATGTTCCTGAGTACTGGAAGTCCAACCAACCCTACCAATAAATTCTTGGAGCGCTTCATGGAGTGGTTTTGGCCCCTGCCAGCTGGTGCCCCCTCAAAGGCTTCCCAGGCGCTGCTCAGGAGTCCGCACAGGCCAGAGGCGCTTCTGGTACCCAGCTAGCCTACAGCCACCCCTCTTTGGAGGGTGAGAAAGTCTGATAGTAAGGACTCGAGATGTTCTTGCCAGATGGCCTCAGTGCCAGAGTATATGTTTAATATTCTAGTCATGTTTAATTCAGTAGTAGAGACATAGCCGTAGAGTCTCTTTGAGAAATTTATACACTGACCTTTTGGGCTTATTAATTTCGGTTTTTTTTTGTACCAGATGTACTGGCTGTACTGCATTGAGCCTTATTAAACATCCTCACTAAGCCATACCTGTTGAACTTTTAAACGAAGGTGAATTCTCAGCAGGAATTCAGAGCTGGTGAAAATTCCCCACAGTTTTCTGTGACAGAAGGCTCCAGTGATGTTTGCAGTTCAGCTTTTCCCAAAGAAATTTTTTCTGAAGGGAAATGCATGACTACAGAGTCAACAAGCCTCAGACCTATAGCTGATGCTGCACTGGCAGGTTGTCCCTGTTGGGTGCGATGGCCAGCTGTGTGGATGCCACCACCCTACGCTTTTCACCCTTGGCACCATTAGAGCCTTTCTGTGATGCAAACTTTCCTTCCACTTTCCCTTGTAGCGCTCCGAAGAAATATTTGATGTTCAGTGTGCGTGAGAGATGAGGGAGAAAATGTCAATAAAGTTAACACAGATAAAAATTTGTTTGATGTGTACTGATCAAACCAGGTGATTTTTTTTTTTTTAATGCTACGTAGAATTATTTTGCAGACTTTATGTTAACAAAAGTGGGAAATTGTCTATTTTGGAAACACGTCAGTGGAGAATGAAGCCGACTGACATCTCCATTTATAGCAGCAATCTGTAAGATTTCCATTAAAAATGCCTTCTCCGCACTGAGCTGATCAGACCTACCTGCATGCTCTGCAGGCTGACCTTCGAGCCGCTCATGTGGTCCAGAAGGTCTGATTCTGCCCAAATGCATCTCTTCTCTAGTGAAGAGCCTGACAAGTGAAATGTGGGCAGGGATAGATAGTTTACAAAACCAAGGTACAATACTGTACATCTGTAAGGGGACTGATTACCAGAATGTCATGTTAACCATGCAATTGAAATAACTGTGGAAATCGCTTTTCATTGATAGGTCTCAAAGTTCCATCTAAAGGGGTTAAATAGTCCTGGGGCCACAGGCAAGCGAGGAAGCATGTCCTACATCCTTCAGCAGACCAGTGACAGACCCTGCTTTCCAGAGATCTGGTCCAGTTTTTGGTGACAAAGGCTGGTACTGTGCAGCCCAGTAGGTTCAGATCTGCAGAATGCAGCTGGGTGGCTGATGTCCACATTAAATGCTTCTGCTGGGAGTTTGCTTTGTAGAAGTAGTTCTGGTTTGGTTCAGTGGGCTGCATAACAAGTTATAGTTGGAGCTTTAGGTGTGCACCTCAGGTTTGGGTCCCTCCAAAAGGAGTAAAGTTGACATGCTCCCAAACAGCTTTATAGCGTGAACCAAGGTACAGTAAGGGAGAGCCATTGGGAGATTCACTTCAAAAGCACATTCCCGATTTGAACTACAGTGCTAATATAGATAACTCAAAGCAACTAGTTGTGAAGTGATGTCTTCATCGTTATTCTGATTTCTCTGCTGTTTACGAGAAACAGTGGTAAACAGGTGTAAGAATTGCTGTATCAGCTCATACCGAATGTCTCTTAGCCCAGTATCATACCTCTGACTGGGGCCAGTATCAGATGTTTAATGAATAGCACAAAAAAGTGATACTTCCCTGGAAAAATCTCCCAGCCTCCATGATTTTCAGTTCAGGGATATCTGTGGTTGCAGTTGGTTTCTTAATGCTTAAGCTAAGGGATATTAAAATAAATGATTGTGCTGATTTAGCTAATATGCACCTAGATAAAGGATATCTCTATATATAGTTTTTGGCCACATTTTTCCTTGTAGATCATACTTTCTATAACATATTGTTATAACACGCATCATCATCGTCGTTAGTTGCACTCATTAAAGCCCCGAAGCTGTCCAGTGTTAATCACTGACATTGCAGTGAAATCTACTTCCGTGCACTCATGCAGATTTCTGGAAGTTGCTTGATTTCACCAACTGTTTCCTCTGAATGCCAGAAAACTTCAATGTACAAACAGTATAAAGCAGCGTGTGTCTGTCTGCGACTGTAAAGGGGAAAAACTGTAAACTCTTGCCTAAATTTCTGGACTTCTCCAGTCTGGAAATCTCAAAGCAGCAGTTCATTTGCTTTAAATTGCACTAGTCCTCAAAAATCTTTCTGAAGGAATGTTTGAATTATGCTACTGGGAATTCAAGAAGAGAAAATCCGAATGTCTTTGGAAATTCAGTCATGGGTTAATTTATGTCTGAGACTGCTTTTCCTGAAGCTCCTTTTGCCTACAATACTGAGTTCTACAGTATAAGGTATAAGAGTGTGTAATCCCCGAGGTGAGAGTTTCTGATAACTTCAATGAACTTTAAAAAAAGAAACTAATACATTTTGAAAGCTGTTAAAATCTGTATTTCTTAATGCAGAATAGGAACTGAGAGCAGATGCGGTGTTCTTTCAAGAACTCCTGACTCCTCCCTTTCCAAAAAGGATAAAGCTTCGGAACTAAGTAATTGTGAAATCTAGGACAGAAAATCGAACAGAGATCAGGATTAAGTATTGCATCTCTTGAAATGGACAATACAATTTTTATTTGCGTCATAGAAGGGTGGAAAACGGTATTTTTCCTGTGGTCAGGGCATGCTTGAGGTATGGCGCCTGGAGACACACACCCGTATTCAGGAGTTGGTGAGGAGTTCCCAGGTGTCTCAGGTTAGACATAATCTGTGGTTCCCACTACACACACAGACCTTTCACTGACACACAGTCTTAACTTCTCAGTACGTACTTGCTCACGTTCTTCACCTCAGCATCTTCGTCACTGTTATCTACCCTGGAACCAGTACAGGGTTTTCCAGATAAGTCAATCATTGTAGCTTCAGGTAGGCTGAAGAGCAAGAGGAGAATGGAGAGTGGGCAGACAAAGGGAGAAGCTGATCCTCACAATACTTTTCTCAGTCTGTTGTGATGCTGCAGACTGCTCAAATTCTTCTCTAGGGGCTTTGGTCTTCCAAGACTATTTTGGCAGAGTGACCGGATGGTGCAAGAGAAGTCACAAGTGCCTATACGTTCTCCACCCCTCCTCAACAACAGCCGTGAGCTGTCAAACTCCAGTGTGGATTCCTGCTATGCTCAGATAGGCAGACGACAGACTCAAGGTGCCTTTTGAGGAATTAGAGCTCTTATTCTTGCAGGGTACGAAGAACCCCTGTAGAAGCCTTCCAAAAGAAGTCTGGAGTGTAGGGGAGGAGGACACCAAGTAATAGACTTACTGTGATGTGAAGTCTTCTCTTGAGGCCACTTCCAGATGCAAACCATTAGTTGAGCTGTGTGGGAACCAGACCGTCCACTTAATGGCAATTTTATTATTTACACATTTGTTTTGGCATAGATTCAACAAAAAAATTAATATTTAAATATTTTCAATAGAACGTATTTTAAAAAATATTTCTTGGGAGCAGCCAAAATGTTTTTTATCATAACGCTGATTTTTTTTTCAATGTAGTGCTAATTAATATGAAACTATACTGAAATATTTACTGAAATACTGCAACAAAACATTGATTTTCTTCAAACAGTTTTTTTTCTAAATGACATTTTGTCAAAATCAATATATTCTGGCAGACAAAGTCTAATTTTGATGCCATAGTACTTTTTAGCAATGTGGAAACAACTACAGTGCTATTGGAATAGCACTACTCAATAGTGCTAAGCGCTCCTAGCAAAGTAAAAGGGCCTGTGTAACAAAACTGGCATCTGTGTGCCTGCTGAATCTCTTTAGTACAAGTGGAAAAATAAAGACTTAAAATAGCCTTTGTTTACTTACTACCACGTAGGAGCAATGGCAGAGCTAACTCCAGGAATGCAGAGGCATATTAAAGCCTGAGCTTTCAAGTTCTTACTTCCACTGTTACTTTAGACAGCACAGGTAACACCACTGTTTTAGCACATGATGATCACACCTTTGCTTTGTAACTATATTCTATGTCATGCTCTAGCAAATCTCTGCTTGAAATCAATTTATTACATAGATATGCTTGGTCATTTATTTGTTTATTTATTTATTCATTTATTTATTTGTTAACTTTTTTCCCAAAGAGGCTTCCATGGAACAGTTGAGTCCTTCACAGTGGGATCCAGTTGCATCAGGTACTTCAGAGAAGTGAACATTACATACCTATTAAATATTTCTCTGAAGATTTATAGTTACAGTCAATTCTGACTGACTAATCTCAAAAGATAGGGTGTGAATATACCCTATCAGGCAGACCTTTATGATCCTTTGTAAAGTTACATCCACTCAACAAAGGTCTACTGATTTTAGAGTATTATTTGCTCTATTAAGTTAGCTGAATGAGTATATGAAGAATATGTGGGTCAGTATTTGGTCCTCACTCTGGACAGGGGCAGATGCGAAGGGATGTTACTATCTTTTGCCTGATGAAGTCTAGGATGAGAGGTGTAGCATTGGGACTGGTTATACCAGCCAGCGGTGCATGTACAGGTGTAACAGTGAATCCTTAAACACACAGTAAGCTGGTTGAACTGAAGCAGAGCCTGACTAAGTGTGTTTTTCTACACTGGGATTCTAAAAGTCATTGACTGATGCATGCTTAGATTGGGCTATTAATTCCTAGGTAAGACCATGGCTATTGCAAAAATCACAGAAAGCCCTAGATTCTCAGGATAGACTGATTACTGGGGCCATACTGGGATAATTTCATACTCCTCAAGATCCTGCTGTCATGCTTACAGTCCAAGCTCAGGAAGGTAGCTCCAGGTGCGCGCAGTGATGTGCATTTGTAAAGACCACGTCATTGCATTAGAGTGATTGCCACTGGAGCAGCAAGTCAGCTTTAGAAATTACTCTAAAATAGAGACTGAATCTCCTGTTTGATGCATAATTTGCCCATTTATTTTTGTGATAGATTCATTCAGTAGGTTTTTTTACACTTTAACCATCAGAGAACGTATATATTTTATAACCTCACTAACATACGTAGCTATATATAATTGTGAATTAGAGTGAGGAGGGAAGGAAATACTCCAGTTGAAACTGAAAGCCTTTCTTGAAGTTGCAGCATTTTCAGTGCTGTTTTCCAGTGAGACTGCTTGTAGCAAGCAATGAGCTGCCTTCTTGCAAGAACCTCCTGAATTGTTGCAGAAAGTTTTTTTCCTCTTTTTGATGCTGACACATGACATGCGTCTCAGACGCTGGCCTGCTTCCTCTGTCATGCACCCCATACAGGTGACAAACTCGTTTCTTCGCTGAAATCATCCCATGACCCAGCACGTGTGCCTCTATCCGCAATACTTCACTTCTGAAGTTAGTGATACTGTGACGTTTTATATCAATTGGGAATTAGGGGTTTTTTTTAAATGCTGTATATCATCTCCTGTATGAAAATCAGATGGTATTCTACTATGCTACATTTCACTAGTTCAGTTTAGATTTGATGCAGTAGAACAAAGTTATGGATCTAATTAATCACCCCTCTGTAGAATGCCCAGGTTTTGTTCAGGTTATTGTTTTTGGCAAGTGTTGCATTTTCTTCCTTTGCATGTGAAATAACAGTGTCAGGGTGGCATCACTTAACCTTTATTAGTTAGGTATATGGGGAAAATAATCTGTTTAAATTGACTGGAATGACAATTGCAAAACACATCTTAGGATCAATATTTTAGAAACGTGTTGATTTTAGAATCATTTCGCAGAGGAATACAATAAAATAGGCAAAAATCCCAACTTCAAAAATGTCTCTGTAGTGGCTGCTAAAAACACATTAACATAAAAAATTATTTCTTACAGTTTTGACTGTATCTTAACCGATGCATTAGATTTCCAGTACTGTGTGCATGTTAGGATAAAAATAAATGTAAAAATTATTCATGTAATAGTGCATAGACAAACTTGTAATTATTTATAACTTGTTGATTGCTTAATAGAACATTAGTCATCTGAGTTTTCATTTTATTTTCCTTTAAGTTATGTCATAATTTTAGAAACAAACAAAGACAGACTTCGACCATTTTACATAAATGTGTCCTGGCCTGTTGTCATTTAATTTTTCAAAATGACATTTTGTTTTTTGTACAGATTGTCTTTCTGCTTGAACAGTTCATATGCACTTTTGTAGTGTCTGAACTGCTTCTCCTCGTAAGGTAGGCATTTGCCTCCGAGGTACAGTCCTGTGTTGCGCTCAGTCTTCTGCAAATCCACTTAACATTTTAGAAAGGTAAAATCATGGATAATTCTGTGTTCTCAAAAAGGAGTCAGTAAGATGAACCAACACTAAATGTTATATTGTTTCACTCAACACTGTTTTTTGTTCCTGTGCATTAAAAAATACTGTTTTAAAGAGTATCCTTCTTTCAGACCTGTAGTGCTAGTAAAACTAACTCCTGTTTCCATTCCCACTGTGAGCATTTTTTTTCCAAGTACTTGCTTGGATAAGATTATAGGATTAAAAAAGTGTTTATTTTGATATGTATTTCCTTTTACCAGAGTTGCTGCGTATTCTTTAATAATAAATTGGATGACTGCAAGCAAAATGTAGAGGAGTAGCACTGAAAAAAAATTACTTCTTCCTTTCTTTCATGCAGTTTCACTATTTATTTAAAGTTTTCAAAACCGGCTGTAGACTTTTACTTACTAACATGTTGCGGTTAAAACTCTAAGGTATACTTTTTCATTGTTTTTACTGCAGAGACTGATAAAAGTAATAGCAATTCTAACCTTCTCCCTTCTGTCAGTTATTTTAGATGGTCTTTTGTACTTGGAGAGCTCATCATAAATTTCTAATGCTAGTGTCAATGAAGTTTGTTACAAGTTCTTGTACTGCAGTGACAGGTAGTGCATATCATAACGCAGCGGAGCGGCCACTGAAGGAAAAACCCTGTAAATAAGCTGTGAGTGACTTCCAAACTCCCAGAGCACCCCAAAGAGTCTCTGGAGGCTCTGGGTAGGTTTTCTGCTCTGTTAATTAAAAACGATTTCTTCAATGTAGAGAACCCACCTTGATGATAGTCATAAATTCCTAATCCCTTCGTTGTCATCTGTTAGAAGTGTGGATGATTTCTGACTAGAATTCTTCGTTTTGGCTTAAATGTTTTTATCGTGTTCTTGAGTGGAAGTATGAGCAAATGCAGCTTCACCTTTTGGGAACAGAAGCTATTTTAAAAGATAAAGTTGTCTTGCTATTTTTATTATTTTCTATATCATGAAGAAGCAGAGAAATGAAGAGTCAGGGAAAAAAAATAAATTATTCTTCCTTCAATACTAAATCTACTGCTTCCACCAGAAATTAGATAGAGCTTGAAATACTTACTGTCCCCCCAGAGCCACTAGATTAAGTCAAATTGAGATGACTTAACTCTCCCAGTTAATGCATTTGAGAAATGGCAGAAGGAGCTGGTCACTCTGGTGGTGTGAGCGGCACAGGTGAGGCGATGAAGGACTGCTCCCTCCCGGGAGCCTTCCCTGAGGACCCGCCGTCAGGGGACCAGTGCCACTCTCCGCAGGCTATGGGATGTTGCAGCAGCTGTGGTCTTTTAACCCCTTTTCCCTCTTGCTGACAGCACTGACCCCTGTACCCGCTTCAAAGAGAGATTGCCAACTGCCGAGGGAAGGAAAAGATAAAAGAAACATCGAGTATGCGCTGGGTCAGCGTTTTCAGTATTCTCTGCTCCGTTGAAACATGCTTAGCCTCTGCAGGAGGGCAGCCCGAAGGCCCACAATTTGTAATCTGGCTGCAGGAATTTCCTTTCGGTTCATCTATTGAAAACCGCCTCGGAAATGACAGCATCCTGGCTACCCGGTCATGCTTTCGCGGGAGTCCTTTCTGCTTGGTTTGTAGCGGCATTGTGGCAGAGCAATGCAGAACGGATGGAGAACGAGGGGGGAGCCTCGCCAGGGCTGTTCAAACTGGCAATGATGTTTTAAGGCCTCGGTTCAGCATCGGTGTGAGGCACACTCTGGTCAGCAGCGTTAAAGGCAGTCCTGATGTAAAATGATTTGCTAAATAAAAGTGGATAAATGTGCTTTTCTGACTTGGTGTTGCAATTGGGGAAGAAACGCTTTTTAAAGGATTTATTTGTGGAAAAGTTTAATGGATACACTTTCAAGATTCATGGTCCATTTAAAAATACAATTTGATAAATGACCTTATAAAGATAAAGAGTAAAACACTTTATGAGTAAAGCCTTATTTTTCTCTTACGTTGTTCTCATACTTGGCTAGTTCAAGTGCAGCATCATTCTTACGTACAGTATTAACTGGCATTTTGCTTTATGTCACATAATCTTTTTTACATTTTAAATTTTAAAACCAGAATGAACATTCTGTAGGAAGATCAGAAAAGAAAGTCAAAATACTTGCTAATAATTAATTAGAAATTGTTTACTTCTCAATGAAGGAATGGCGAATTGACTTAAGGTTTAGGTGACCTCAGATCAAGCACAAGAATAGTTTCTCTGACCACCTGATACACTCTAAATTAACACCCTAATCCTGAGATAATTTCTGCTTGTAATGTACAGATATTGAAAAGATAAAGAGCAATTCAGAGTCATTAGAGGAGACGTAATATACACATACTGTACGAATAATCTGTATGGCGGTGGTTTAGAACAAATGTGAGGGAGAGGCGGTCAGTGGGATATGTTAGGCTGTGGAGGAGATTTACCGTTAACTAGTGGAAATCTCCATTTGTAAACTGCATACCAACATGCTTAGGAAGAAGCGAATTGAAATCATAAGTGACAGGATTAGCAGGATCAGTCAGTATCTTTTGCCGCTTCCAAGATATGTACGTAAACAAAAAAAAAAGTATCTCACTTCATTCAGCAGGATTTTTCATATTTGTTTTTTGTTCTTTCAGCTCTCGTAAGATAGTCTGCCTCATCCTCTTTTCCTGTGCACCTTCATTCGGTTTCGACTGGTTTGTGTGTGGGGGTTGCAGGTGAAGCAGAGTATGGTCTGCACTTCTGGCTGGCTTTGGCTTCAAGGCTGAAGCATCAGTAAATTTCACCCGTTTATTAAAATTGGGAGTGAAATCAAATGAACAGCAGCAGACACCTTAAAAAAAACGTAAGGAGGGTTCTGAAGCTTTAGGGTGGTCAGTCCAAGGCTGTGTCTGAATGTCAAGACCGGAGAGCCCAGGTCAGCAGAAGCTCTGGGGGAGATGATTTGCATGGTGTGTTTGTAGATGCTTGTCAGTACCAATGTATGGGGAAACTGGATAGCATTCTGATCTTTTAGTTTTCTAAAGTCACCTTTTAAGTTTGAATAATATAATTTTGGGTGTACATACCTCATTTGAGTAAAACGTATTTCTTCAACGCCATTGTGATCCTTAGCACTGCCAAATGACTGAGAACGTAGAAGTGTTAGACCTCTAATATTTGCCTTTGAGGAACTGATCCAACACTTGCTGTCTTCAATACATTTTTGAATCGGGGTCTAAATCATATCGGTGACATGATCTTAACCTCCAAGAACTCGTGTGGAACCGGGGCAATGCGAAATCTATACTCACTGCTAAATGAGAGAGCCAACGCTGGAGCGGAGGGCTGGGCTGGGCAGGGATCACCTGGCAGAAGGCGCAGTGCTGAGCGGGAGGGCGGCAGTGCTCTGGCTATGGCATCTTGAAACTGATTGCAAAGCTGAATTGTATTAGTGCTTGTCAGATATAAAGCCAATTTGTAAGGCGTTTTGTTGCTCTATGGGTTTTGAGCAGTGAGGATTCACTTTTTAAAGGTGTTTCTTCTGCAGCTGTAAGGGCTAGAAACTTCTAAAAAACCTGGAGTTCTTCTGTAATTTATATGACTCCAAAACCAGAGTTTGTTTCCTGTACCTTTCCTTTTTATGCTGAGCTCCTGTGTAAAGGTATGTACCTCTGAACAGAACTTCTCTAGTCCAGAAGAGTATATGCCCATAAGCATATAGATGGGGTAAGAAATCAGAGGGAGGTAGTCAGGACTGAGAAGCAGAATTGCAGGGGTGAACTTGGAACAGTTCATTATACATAAAAAAAGAAGGAAAAAGTGTTTTCTAAAAATCACAGGAGTTTGATAGGATTTATTTTTCCCTGAATTTTCAGTGAAGCAGACATTATTTTTGATTCTTCTCTCATGAGGTTGGTCCTTTAAAAAGTCTTTATGCAGGGCCCTTCAAAGTCCTTCTTGACGTGAATTTGGAATAATGTGAGTAAGTCGTAAGTGACTGAAAGAAGCACGTTATACAGGCTCTGTAAAGTAAGTAGTAGCTAAGTTTCTTCAGTCTACCATCAGGCCTTTGTATATAATGCAAAGTTCATTTTTCCCTTCTGGTAGGGGGGTGGAAAGATTTGATTATAGAAGAGGATAGTCCTGAATTTTCTAGCTGTTTTACTTACCAGCTATGTGCCCAGAGCTCTCAGAGGTATTTCTAGCTGTATATCTACAATAAGCATATCTGAAAATGTTGGAGAAGAAAGGAGTCCAAATTATCTGGAAGATACCATGATTCATTATTCCTCTGCCCAGTGAGACCTCTCTGGCCAGACAGCTCTACAGCTCAGCCATTTCATTTAAATTTTCAGACACTTCCTAGAGAATGGCAACGAGACAGGTTGCATTGAAATTCCTTGACCCATATGTTATTGAGAAAACACAATAAATAATTCTCCCACTGTTTAGTATTTTTATAGGGAGTTGTAATGTCTACATGGTGTTTATCAAGAGTATAGACAGAGTAGTTTAGCGTCATTATTACCTGAAACCTGGCTACAACGTGGCATACTTTAGTTTGAAAACATCTTTTGTTATAATTGAGAATTTTATTTGCATATAAGAAAAGGCTCCCTTTTCTTCAGACAACGAAACCAGATTAAGAACCGATAACTGCCTGTGTCAAGCATATTTAGAGTCAGTGTTTACCCTTCAGTGGGCTCTTCAGTGTTTGTCCACTCAGTGAACTGCTAGTCATTTAATTGTGTATTTATTGAACAGATTTGAAATGATACAATATGCAATGAAACTGGGTTGGAAGTTGCAATCCTACTATATTTGTTAATCACAATTACTCATTTTAAGTTATTTGGATAACAGATAAAGCATAATTAAATTGAATCAGGGTTGAAGGCATGTTTAGGAAAAACTTGGCTGTTGTGGTTTAACCCCAGTCGGCAACCAAGCACCACCCAGCCGCTCGCTCACCCTCCCCCCCCAGTGGGACGGGGGAGAGAATCGGAAGGGCAAAAGTAAGAAAACTCGTGGGTTGAGATAAGAACAGTTTAATAATGGCAATAAAATAAAATAATAAAAAAAAATAATTTGTAATGAAAAGGAAGACAACAAAAAAAAGAGGAACAAAACCCGGGAAAAAGATGCAACAGCTCACCACCCGCCGACCGATGCCCAGCCAGTCCCCGGGCAGCGATCGCTGCTCCCCGGCCAGCTCCCCCCAGTTTATATAAAAACTTGATGGTGTTAGGGTACACCAAAAATGAAAAGCTTAAGGGAAGGGAGAACAAATGTGGCCTGGGTTGTCTGCCACTTTGAGCTCTAGTATAATTTTACCAGGACTACTTCAAACCATTTATTTGATGTCTGTCCCTATTTCTTTGAAAAATAAGGGATGGGATGATAGCTGCTGGAAAGTTGGAAAAGATTGTGCTTGGCGTTTGCAGAGGTTTCAGTCTATATGGAAAGCTGCTGCCAAACCACTTCACAGCCTGATAGATTCTAGCATATTTAATTAAGGTAATTGATTCTATTTGGGACAAATTCTTTGATTTGGAGAATGTAGAAAAAACTATTTTAAACTTTGTGAGTTTCTACATATTAAGCTGATCAAACTGTGAAAGTTTACCTCGGTGATCAGAGTACAGGACTAAGGCTGCTTTTGCAGTTTAAGGAAGAGAACTTGAACATAGCCCTCAATTACTGATGCTCCAGTTTTAAAGTAAAATGAACCTTCTTTACTTTTACTGATCCTATCAGTGCTGCTGCACACTTTCAAGGGATGGATCACAAATTCCACTTCACATTTTCACATGCTGAGGTGAACAAACCCACTTTAGTGAACATCAACCTGAATTACTCGTGATAATGATAATACCTGTCACAACTTATGATTTTAATGATTTTGGAGTTGGATTAAATGTGGCAAATATTTCACCTGGGTCTTAAGTACAGAACTCCTGCCCTCCATTATCGTACTGAGATGTATAGTAGGCTTTTATTGAATGACTGCATGGAAATAATGCTTTGACTTACCCTGCTTATGCCAGGCTGGAATTTCGATTAGTTAAGATGAAAATGTCTTCTTGCCTACTTTGCCTTTGTAAAAGAGTGTGTAAAATAAGGATTGAGTGCTTTGAGCTATACAGATGATTCTGTAGTATTTGTACTGCTTTTAGTAATGTTGGGATACGGTGCCATCATTTGTATCCTCATAAAACGTCATTAGGTATTGAATGTTTGCCTTCGAAAATGTTCAGCCAGAGCTGCCTTCTCTTGAGAAGTCTGGCAGTGGACTGTGAAGTGGAGCATACTCAGTTCTCCTGCTGCATCGCATCCCACAATATTTTCTTCCTGAAACGTTTAGTAATGTTTTAATGTTTAGTTAGCATTAAGCTAATGTTTAGTTTAAACTAATTAACATTACTTTAATTAATTTAAACTAGTTAACATTAAACTAATGTTTAGTAAAAAAAGCTGCATACCGCAGGTGAGAGGCATCAAACCACTTACCTATGTTCTTGAAAATATATTTAAGTGCCTAGCCCTGTCCGGTTTAAGAAGATGTTGGCTGACGTGATATGCTTGCCGAAATGGAGTGAATGATGAAAAAACTGTGTGGTAAAACTTGGAAGTTCTTGGCTGTCAATACTGCGTGCAAGCCACTGTCTTGAAGTACTAGACATCTCAAAACCCCTTTTAAACTTTATGTAATTATAAAAATGTGCAGTAATTTCCTCCACAGCTGAAATACGGCTACCTAGCTCCATAGGATATAGTTTCTTGTTTTGCACTTGTAATAGCTTTTGGCTTAGAGGACACTCCAAATGAATGGTGCAGTAGTAGTATAGATACGGAAGATAAGTTTCTAGAGAAATCTCCTGTATTTCTGCTGCAGTGAACAAAAACTGGGTTAAAAAATGATCCTAGGGCCCCTTGCCTTTTTTCTTCATCTTTGTCTTCATCTTCTTTGCCACCTCTGCCTTCTCGTATCATCCACTTTCTTTCACCAGAATACTTCTCTGACATTTTTGGAGTGCAGTTTTTCTGCTTTTTTGTTTTGTCAGTTTCCTCCCTATTGGTAAAACGCCAGAGTGTTTTTCTACTAGAATTTTTCAGACTTTGCTGTTCTGAACAAGGCAATGATAGAGCGTTAATGTTTCTTTCCTGCAAATACCCCACATTCAGAAACAAAATTGGGAGGCCAATAGCTTGTGCTACATTTGCAGCCATCCACTTCAACATGGTGAACTTCCTCAAGTCATCCAAACCAAAACTGGCTGGAGCAGGCTATATTCCTCCGTGAAGTTTAATCTCAGTGGGACTGGTGCTTCCAAGGGCATATCAAAACACGCAGTGGCTGAGCTTATTGGAATGATGGTGTCACCGTCCTGATATAGCTGTTGTGTTTTCAGGACTGTATCGCTGTGCCATGATGCAGTCCTACTGCTGCACCATGGGCATGAGAGCTGTCTGTGGGACCTTTTAACTCTCTGTTCTCATTTGTACGGTGTATTTGCTGGATTTACTGAATCCTCCTGTGTGTCACCTATCACGCAGAAAAACCCGTCATGTCTAAACAATTTCTCTCTTGCAGTCCATCAGATTACTTGTGAAGGCAGACCTACTCAAACAGCGCGGGTAACTTGAATACATAAGAATGCAGTACATTGCTTATAGACACTAAAATAACCTAATCAAGCAGATCTTGATTTGCCAAATTTTTTCTGTCGGCTTTCACTGACTGTCTACCTGGATGTTAAAGACACACCCCTGGCACACAATCAGGAGATGAATCTGGGATCATTTTAATCGTGAAGCTGATCAGGAGGTGCCTGCCCAAAATACGTCAAACAGTTTGCATTGTATGCGAGACCTTTGATTCTGGAAATGACACTGCATTTTTGTCTATTTGCATGCCCATATCAGATGCATTTTGACTGGTATCTAAAATAACTCTCAAAGACTGATGGTTCCATCCTGTGGTAAAAAGATCAGAAGTGAGGTTCCTGAGCTTTTGGAGAAGGCACTGTTTATTGCACTGCACCGTTTACCTGAGCAGGCATTGCTTATATGTATACTGCTGCTGTGTGTGCCTTCTACAAGCACTGAAGCAATTTAAGTTTTGCCCATAGAAATGCTCTGGGCATAAGAACATTAAGCTTGCAAACTGGAAGTCATGCCTTTCACATAATGATTAATAGTACAGTAGGAAAAACAATGTCTCTACCAGTCTTTGGCTGATGAACCTTAATTTAAGAGCCTGCTTCTGCCCTTCTAATGCCACTGGTTAGTAACTTACTCTTGGTTCTCCTAGTGGATGGAATTGTGACTCCATCATATTCTGCTGTTGCAAGGGATGGCATTCAGTAGCTTTGATGGTACTTTCCCATTCTTTGTTCCTACGCTTGTAAATCTGCAGTGAATTTATTTAAATGCAGCCAGTATTTCACCCGTTTACAGAGTAAAGGACTCCACCACACCCTGTATGCATCATGATTAAGGTTAGGAGGATGTGGTCAGTAAGGAGTTAAATAACAATTTTAACCTTCAGGGCTAGGGCTGCACAGAACAGCATTCAGGCTGAAATTATTTGAATATTTGCTAATCTTGCTTAATTGCTGCATCTCATGAAAAGTGTTCCCTTCCCCCATGAGACTCAGCTCCAAAATGCTGAAAATATCTTCATAGCAAAATGTCAGCAGGCTAAATTAGCCTAGACAGACAGTCCTATAACTGCAGCTATAGCCTTGAAGTAGTCTTCAAATAACCAGGCTAGGGTTTCTTTAGAGATTGTTTGTGTATTGTTTATCCTCACACATTATATTGTGCCACATAGGGAAACCCCAAGGTTTTTAAAGCATTCTTCTGATACAAATCATGGTTTTCCATTCCAGAAACAATTGTCCTAAGCTTGTTTGGCTTATCAGTCTGATCTGTACAACTTGGGAAACGAATCTTCAGTAGCAAATGCTTCCATTAGTTGTTCTCAGCCAATCCACAGATGGAAAAACACTGGATGAACTGTAAGGAATGATGTTTGTTTAATGACTGCTCGCTGTTGAGAGTGCCCATGTGGCAGTAAATGAGTTGAGCTGATGAGATGCACAGACACCTGTACAGGTTTATGTGTAAGAAACAGTTTTTGCAGAACATTTCATGGTGCATGAGCCAATGTGTGCTGCTGCATCCTTCACCTTGCTCACCGTTCCTGCTCAAGATCTTGCTTGTAGCTGGGGAGCTTCTCTGGTTACCCAGCAAAAAGGTAAAATCTGTAAATCATACTCTTCTGCAATTCAGGCATCCCATTCCAGCTGGAATGGTGAGGTTAATGCCAGCTCAGCAGTTGCACGAATGAAGACGGATTTTCAAATTAGAGACACGAGTTTTGACAAGGCTGTGTTCCTTCGTAGGTGTTGGAATTTGTGTTGGGTATTTTGCTGATCCATACTCATGATGCTGATGGATCGCTCTAACCCATCTTTTTGCTGTTTCTATTACCTCAGCATTATCACTATAGGTTCTATAGGACCTTCTAATGTATACGTCAGGTAGCAAAACTGTTATATCAGAGATTTTGCTTCTCTCAAACTTTGTTATGCTGTGGAAATCCCACTTCTCTGTGTCATCCAGTGCAAGTTTTAAGTAGTCAGGAGTGTGATTAGACGTGGCCATTGCCATCACCTTCTCTCTGCATTGACTGGAGTCTCTATTACAACTTTTCTGTCTCTTCTTATTTCCCTTTCCCTGACTCTGCATACTGTGGTTGAAATGGTCTAATTTCCATTCTGATATCAACTGTCTACTGTAGCTTTCTGCACAGCCAAACACCAAACTTCTTAGGGATCAAGAAATCAGACCAGTAGTCAGTAAATTATAATACAGTGCTGCTCTCTCTATTACTTTACCAGGACATTTCACAAAAATTTACACAAAAATAATTCACCCAAAAGAAAAAAACTGAAAAGAATTGTTAGCTAACACCTGAATAATTGCAAATAGCTTGGGGATGTGTTTTTAAAAAAACAAATTTTCTGGGATTTTCTTAAATTTTCTTCCAATTTTTTGTAAGTCAAATCTGTGTTTTAGTGAAAGATAGTATGAGATTTCACTTTGGAAAGAGAGAGACTAGGATCTGATTCTGATATTCCTACCTTCACTGATTACTCCTTTTACATTTGGGGTTCTAGTGGATTGTGATAGGCTTACTGTAGCAGAATGAAGATTCTAGA
>NW_008795487.1:717773-722100 GCF_000699145.1 Aptenodytes forsteri | reverse complement strand
TAGCCTTCCCTACAATTTTCTTAGGTAACTTTAGCAAGTTTGTGCATCATAATATAACCCTTATGTGATACAATTTGCATTAAAAGATTCCCCCCACCTGTTCCCACGCACAGACAGACCTTTGCTTGCTTTCCTGTTCAGAATATAAAGAGTGTCCTGACCGTCACTCTCTGTGAAGAGTTTTTCCAAATCCCATTAGGAAACTTCTGTTTTGTAAAAAGAAAAAAAAAAGGTGTGATAATTTTTGCCCAGATAGTTTCATTCCTGCTGAAAAAGACTTCTTTCTCTTTTTTGGGTATTTACTTAAACCCAGTGTTTGATAGTAAACACTGAAGTGCTGCTTTCTTTGTATTCAGCTCCTAATGATCCAGAAAGTATCAATCACGGAAACAGTTATTAAAATTCTTAGTCAGTAGATGTAATTTAAGAGACCCAGACTGTCCAGAGGGCAGTAGACAGATTGCTCTTAAAAATGCAAGACATGTAAACTAATTTTTGCCAGCAGTTAATCAATAGCACGAAAAGTAGAAAACTTCTGACACAGTAATAAGTTTAATTATTGTTCTGTTCATTCTGGTAGATAGAAGTTCCTCTAAATCTGTGTTGAAAGCAACAGAGTTTCATATATTGCTACAAAATTTTCTGGGCCTGTCAGATCATGGCTGATCAGATTTTTCTTTTTGGGTTTTGGGCTCTTCGCCACTTTTGGAGCTGGACTGTCCCCAGTGCATTTGATGCTGTTTAATGCTATAAATGCACAGTGCCTAATTTTCCTTTACTTTTTAAACATCCTTTTGGTTGTTTAACACACAGAATAGTAAATATTATATACTTTAAGAAACACTCAGTGATACTCATGGAATTTGTTTCTACTGGTTATAACATTCATTCTCTATTTTCCTAATACAAGTATGTGTGTGTATTTGGCTAATCCTTTTCTTCTTTTTTGGTTTTAAAGGGTAGATTGGGATTGGCTACATGTGTGCACAAGGGAATTAAGTGGATTGTAACAACAGCCTTTCAGCCTTGGCTATGCTACCTGCCTATCTTGTTGCCGAACCGGAGGTTGCAGGGGAAGCCAATAAGTTTCCAATTAAATTGTGCCAGAATGCAGAATGCTCCTTACAGATTACTCCCACCCTTAAAAATGGGAGGCAAGGAGGCAACTTTGACCCTAGAAGATTTGTTGTGGGCAAAAACGTCTGCTGTCATGATTATTGTGATGCGGGAGTGTGTATGCGTGCCCTAACTTTTCTCAGTATTCAACAGAAAGGTGTAGTCCAGCTAGGTAGTTGCAGGGAGACGAATTTATTCCAAGACTGAAATGGGGAACCCGAAACATAGCAGAATAGCAACAGGCAAGGTTTTTACATCACAACAGAATGATAATGGTTTAGAACATAAGAGTCTTCAAAACCGTGGGGGGGGGAAACACAAAACCCCACAGTGTGCCTTTATAGCTTACTAAAAACAAAATATCAGAAAATCCTGCATGATAATCTCTCTATGACAGCTAAAGGAGATTGACTTGGAGCTTCAAGGAGCACCTCAGGTAATTGCAATTTCTGCTGCATACAGATTCTTTGCTTATTTTGTGCTGCTACAGCACTTTTCAAAATAAAGTCATGGTCACTTAAGTGAACATATGTAATACAACAGATTTAGTTGATGAATTGGTCCAAAGTCTTCCCCGTGTATATTCATTGGAATTGCGCCACAGATGAAATTGGTTCTTTTTTTTTTCCCCCCCTAGTACTGAATTATATTCTGAGTTATTATTCTGCATCAAAAGGCAAATGCTAATAATAGCAATCAGCTTGCTTAGTCCAACATCCTAAGTGTGTTAGTGGCATAATGATTTCAGCTATTGTGCTTTATCAGCAATACGCTTGGAGACTGTGCCACCTGAAGAGTATATAGTATAAAGTAACACCACTGGCACACTAACATGAAGAATTTTTAGTATTCCTTAAATGTACAATGTTTTAAAAACTATTAAACGTGAGATTGTTCTCATTCAGTCCCTGACTCACTTTATTAACACCAAGATTTGCTTGAAGAAATTGCCAATAGAAAGATTTGCTTTTTCACTGCTGCATTAATCTAAGATTCTACACATGGCTTAAATTATACATGATGGAAAAGAGAGAAGAGTAGAGAAATTTAATTAAATTAAATGACCAAGTTGTCTCAGTCCAAACACATTTGGTCAAAAACTGTGCCAGCAATTGCTGTAGCAGTGTTCAGGCTGACCCCAACTGAAATACAGCTAAAATGTACTGTTTGAATTTAAAAAAATAGAATTAAACCAAACAGAAACCCCTTAAATAAAGACCTGGTGAATAATATTAGCAATCAAAAAAGAGTTTACAGCTACTAGCTGAAGTTTTGTTTGTGGATATCATAAGGACACACACTTCTTGATGGAGTGCCTTGCTATGAATTCTGCAAAAGACTTGCAGGGAAAGATCCACAAAGATGCATCATATTTTTCCAGGTTCCCTGGTGACCAGCACATTGCCCATCTACTAGTTCCCCTACTACACATTCAGGGGTGTTAGGGCACTAAAAGGTTTTGCCTGAATGCCCCATTACTCATAAAAACAGATCTCCCCATACATGCACAAAATGGTTATTCAGAGTTTTCTGGCTCTTGCTGTCTCAGGTGACAGTCAAACTCTTCTGTGTTGCAGAGTTACATATCCTTTGTTGAGCTCATCCTCCATCCCAGACTGATGCCTAAAAATAAGGCTCTGGAGGCAGTACTTTTCAGATGGGATAATGTATGTATTCTACATATTTCATCTGTATCTTACATATTCTTCTAGCTACTATTTTGTAAAATGAAAAAACCCCCCCTTCCCCCCAAAGCCTTAGGCTCTATTCTTTTCCTCTCTACTTGTTCATGAATAGACCTGTATTTTTGTTCACTTTTATTCTTACTTTTTCTTCAAGGTTTATCTATCTTGGATATTTTATTATGTTGCCATTAGAAGTATTGTGATGCTTCGGTGCATCAATGATATTTTCTTTGGTAGGAATTTTTATCGTGAAACACACATGAAACAACGTAAAGGAAGATAAAAAAATCTTCCATTGTGTGTTTGATATCAAAACTGTTGAAAATAATGATTTATCTTAGTAATCCATTCAAAAGAAGCCAGGGCCTGATTGCTTAACATATACAGCCCTTCTGAATTTAGCGTTAGAGAAGCAATACCAGAATTCACAAAAGATTTAAAAATTAAGGACAACACATTGACATCTTCTTTCAGGGAAAAGTGGACTCACTGCTCCGGGAACTGAGGATGCCGTATCCGCAGTATTTTCTCCACTGGCAAAGGTGGCTTTGCTGCTTTCTCCTTCCTGTGGCCCCAAGTACTTCTCTCACCTTCGCCACAGCTGTGCAAGGCTGATGGTCGTGGCAGTGCAGTGCTTTGTCCAGCTGTGTCGATTATTTTTTCAACTAGTGTGCTGCACAGAGAAGCTCTATATCCATTGCATTGGCACAACCAAGGGACAGCATGCAATGATAGAGAAATATGGATACAGAAAGTTGAAACAGGCTTTTAGAGGTGTATGGTGTCTTGTATGATTTCAATTTTTGGGTTTTGGTGGGTTTTAGTTAGCATGAGAGGACAATCTTCTGAAAGCTTCCCAGAACTGGGATCCACCATCTTTAGGAGTTATGTTTTCTGGCTTTCCCTTCTAGAAATAGTCACTGCTTGGGCTTAAGTCCTCCCTCAAAATTTCCCTTAAAGGTATTTCTATTTTTAAATCCCATCCTAATTACAGTGTTATGAGGGCAACAGATCTCATTTCCTTGTTTGTTACTGTGTTGTTGTCCTTGCTTGAGGGAGTTTTCCTTTGTCACATACAGATGCTTTGGGCATATGTCAGCTGGCTAGCCAGCATTATTTTTCAGTTTGGGCTGTAAACACAGTGTTTACACTAAATAACTGTTCCTTTTCCCAGGAGAAGAAGTTGGTAGTGCTGAGTTGCATTATTATCTCTCAATAAATATGAACTAAGTCCGTGGTTTTCCTGACATACACATTCAGAACTGATCATCATGGAAAAACATAAATCTGAACAATCACAGTGGCCATCACTAGCTCTTGGTAAAGGCGAGACACAAGTGCACACAAAAAAAGTGGGGTGATTGTGCCCTTAGCTCAAACAACCAGCAGCTGCTCTTCCTGAGGGCACAGAGCTGCTCTCACTAAATGAGAAGCAGCATAGAATCATAGAATCATAGAATAGTTTGGGTTGGAAGGGACCTCTAAAGTTCATCTAGTCCAACCCCCCTGCCAGGGGCAGGGACATC
>NW_008795487.1:688634-717415 GCF_000699145.1 Aptenodytes forsteri | reverse complement strand
GATGCGACCATCTAACCAATTCCTCACCCACCGGACCATCAAATCATCAAATCCATACCTCTCCAGTTTAGAGAGAAGGATGTTCCGTGTCAAAGGCCTTACAGAGGTCCAGATAGACGACATCTGCAGCCCTTCCCGTGTCCACTGATGTAGTCACGCTCTAGCACCAAGTGACCGTACTCACAATCCTGCATTCCTGTTTTTGAAGTAAACTTTATTGTAAATCCACTCTTGCCTGGTGTCCTAGGTGGTTTTACTTCACTAGTGGGTTGGGCTGAGGGTAATCACTGTTGAGTTGCTGAGTTACAACTGGAATCGCAGGACTTTAGTCACCTGTGATCATCTGTCCATCCACTAACTGTCTGCCTAAGCCAATTGCTTTTAATATGTTATTCTTTTCTACCATTCACCGCACCACTCAGCTTGGTGTCATCTGCAAACTTGCTGAGGGTGCACTCGATCCCACTGTCTATGTCATTGATGAAGACATTAAACAGTACCGATCCCAATACGGACCCCTGCGGGACGCCACTTGTCACCAGTCTCCATCTGGACATTGAGCCATTGACCACTACCCTCTGGATGCGACCATCTAACCAATTCCTCACCCACCGGACAGGCCACCCATCAAATCCATACCTCTCCAGTTTAGAGAGAAGGATGTTGTGGGGGACCGTGTCAAAGGCCTTACAGAGGTCCAGATAGACGACATCTGCAGCCCTTCCCGTGTCCACTGATGTAGTCACGCCCTCTAGCACCAAGTGACCGTACTCACAATCCTGCATTCCTGTTTTTGAAGTAAACTTTATTGGTTAAATCCACTTGCCTGGTGTCCTAGGTGGTTTTACTTCACTAGTGGGTTGGGCTGAGGGTAATCACTGTTGAGTTGCTGAGTTACAACTGGAATCGCAGGACTTTAGTCACCTGTGATCATCTGTCCATCCACTAACTGTCTGCCTAAGCCAATTGCTTTTAATATGTTATTCTTTTCTACCATTCCCTTTCCTGTTGTGCTCCCTCTCCTCTGCCATTTTTGCCTTCCCACTTCTTTTGTCATCCTGCCTTATGTATCTATATATAGAAAACATGACAGTCTCTCTCTGTGACACTAATATGACTTCTGTGGATGTCGTGCTCTCCTCTCTGCTTGTTTTTTTTCTTTAACTTTTCTTGGTATAGTCAATACTTTGGTTTAGCGCCTGGCTCAGAGACTTCTGGTGTGGGGTCCTGTTTTAAATTAATCCTGTAGTGCAGTCTTAATACAAATCAGTGACATAATTAATAGCGTCTTCTGAATTCTGTTGTGATGAGCATTGCGTGTAAGTACCATGCATTCAGCATAGCAAAAGAATTTTTAAATGGGCAAAGAGAGGTCCTTAAAGGATAAGCTGGAAAAAAAAAATCTTTATTATGCTGTTGTACAGTACTGTTGTGAGAAATTGGTTTACAAGGAAATTACACCAGTGTCTTTAAAAATTACAATTAGTATCACGGAAACATTACTGACTTCTATTCACAGCATGTAACAATGCCGTTGTCTTCAGGGAAAACCTTGTATTTATTCATTTTAATAAATAGAACCTATTGGAATAAAATACTCTACTATCAAGGACAAATTATATGTATTTTAATAGAATTTAGCATTTAAGAAATGTATCAGGTAAAATCAGATCTATGCAAAACATGTAAATAGATGATACACATTATACTTATAACTTTGACGAGAAGTAATTTTTGAGTATAGTGAAAGTGATGCTTTCATCTGAAGAAGTCATTTTTCTTGAAAACTAAAAATAGCTTCTTATTCAGATAGATTATCTAGCTATGTTGCATGGAAACCATTTTTCTCTATTACTGTACTTATGTAACACTGGCTTCAGGCTGAAAAGCACAATTGTATTTTTGTTAAATTAACAGTTTAAGGTCAGGTTCTTTCTCCCTCTGCTGCTTTATAGATACGTGCAAGTCTTATTTCATGTAACCTCTGTGCCTTTGTGTGACATACTGAGCTTCTGTAACATAATGGAAGGGTTCACAGTAAAACGCTGTGGAAGGTTGACTTCCATCTTCTGCCCTTCGTCAAGCTGATGTAAGTTACAGCTTCTGTTGTGAGCTCTTTGTGGATCCCAGAGGATGGTATTAGTGTAAAAATTTAAAAGTTGAATTTAAATAACTCTGTTTTGCTGTATCACTGATGAAAATGAACCCGTTTTGTTCTGGCAACAAAGGATATCACGGAGTTACTGAACTGGGTTTTATTTTGTTGGTGGTTTTTGTGTTGTTGTTCCACATGAATAGCTTTTGGACAAACCCAGAGCTGTTTGGATAACACACTTTTCAGTGCTTTTGAATCTTTGAGTTTTAGTTGTATTTAACACTCAATTTCCTCCTCTTTTAATGGTCATTTCACTGTGAGTGAAATACTTTTGTATTACCTTTAGTTATTGAAATATGTTCTGAACTATGATTTTAGCTTAATAAGGACTGTTTCCTCTAGGAATTTTTTTCTGTATATTTTCTCTGCAAGACACTGGGACAAAACATTTGAAGAGGAGTTTTCATGGGTCTGGGGGTTCTCTATACTACTTCATGATTTTCCATTTCCCCTGCTTTTCCCCCAGCCTTTGGAGAGCTTTGTAAGTCCACCTTGGCAGTTACTCAGTGTTCCTGCCGTCTCCATGTATTGATTTCTGCTTTCTCTCCTTGCAGACCTTCAGAGATACAAAGCTGTAACAAATAAGACTCTGGTCCTCGGTGTTTATTAACACAGCATCCGTATCTGTAACTGCTGTGATATGCTTTTATTATAGATGAAGAGATATTTCAGACTCAGGGTTTGACTGGGTAGGAGCGTATGCCCTCTGAAGAAAAGAAAAATGAAATCTTTGTGATAGTGACTTGGAAGCGAACCGTTTGACTAAGACAGAGTGTCATATGAAATGGTGCTTCTCTCCATGAAGCTCACCTTGGCTGGAGTGTAAGAACAGGGTAGCTGTATAACGAAAAGACTGCACAGAGACTCTCAAAGAGAGCCTAGGTTTGTTCAGAGATCATAAATGGGTTCTACCTGTTTTTTTTAAAAAGGAACTCTGATGTGCGAATTTTGAGATGTTATATCTGTGTTAGCTGAGGTTTGAAATCCTTTTTTCCCCTCTTTTTAAATATCTGATTCCAGCATCCCTATAAACATACATTTGGAAGCCTTCTGCGACTGATCATAGTTTCCCAAAAAGGAAAAACCTGCCCAGGTGCCGCAAGCTCAGTTAGATGTGCCAGTTATCAGCCATTTTTTTCTACGTACAGCTGACCCTTATCACAGCCTGTGAGCAGAAGCACTGCAATACCTCCACCTCAGAGAAAGGACTCCAAGGCGTGCCTTGAATGCTGGTCCCCAGCATCTTGTTCAGGGGCCTGGCTGGTAAGCGCCGTGATTATTTTCTGGTCTTCGTAGCATCACCTGGAAGAGCTCTTGGGTCCATCTCTTTAGACCTAAGATGCAAAGGGCCAGATGTGCTATACCCCGTGCAGCATAGGGTGCAAGCCTCGACATGCTAAATCTCTTCCAGTTCAGTGGGATTACATTTTTCCACTGCAAACCTGAAGGAAGCTTCTCTGATTCAGGCACTAGTGTCGTCCTGAAAATGTCATCTTAAGGCACTGACGGCTATAAAACTTCCTTGCCAGTTGCCTTGAAAAATGTGTCTCTCAGCAGGGTGGAAGAGAGCTCAGTTCCACCATTTTAACAGTCCAATTACTCCCTTGTTTCCTTCAAAGCTGCGTTCGCCTGTAGTTAAGCATAAGGATTAGGACTCCAAATCTTATATAGTCATTTTGCATCCTTTAAAAATCTTTCAAAGCTCGTGAGATTCTTCTTACTTTCCTAATTACCAACAAATAATATCCCAGAATGCCTTTCTGCTTCTTCTAATGGCCCTTTTCAGCTACATCTCACTTCAGATGAGGTTTGTTTGAAGTTGCCAGAACAGACAACTTTTGGAGATGCAACATGGCAAAAAGTGCTAAGAGACTCTTCAAAACATAATTAACACCTATTTATCCTGAGTCTTGTATCTTACAAGTGGCTTTACCAAGCACTCTCAAATTTGGGCCAAAGAAAGGTCTTCTAATGAAAAACGTCTGCCATCTCTGAAAAAGAAACGAGCATTTTGTTGTGTTAGGGGTTTCTTTTGGTTTTGTATTTGTTCTGGTTTAGGGCCAGATGTGCTATACCCCGTGCAGCATAGGGTGCAAGCCTCGACATGCTAAATCTCTTCCAGTTCAGTGGGATTACATTTTTCCACTGCAAACCTGAAGGAAGCTTCTCTGATTCAGGCACTAGTGTCGTCCTGAAAATGTCATCTTAAGGCACTGACGGCTATAAAACTTCCTTGCCAGTTGCCTTGAAAAATGTGTCTCTCAGCAGGGTGGAAGAGAGCTCAGTTCCACCATTTTAACAGTCCAATTACTCCCTTGTTTCCTTCAAAGCTGCGTTCGCCTGTAGTTAAGCATAAGGATTAGGACTCCAAATCTTATATAGTCATTTTGCATCCTTTAAAAATCTTTCAAAGCTCATGAGATTCTTCTTACTTTCCTAATTACCAACAAATAATATCCCAGAATGCCTTTCTGCTTCTTCTAATGGCCCTTTTCAGCTACATCTCACTTCAGATGAGGTTTGTTTGAAGTTGCCAGAACAGACAACTTTTGGAGATGCAACATGGCAAAAAGTGCTAAGAGACTCTTCAAAACATAATTAACACCTATTTATCCTGAGTCTTGTATCTTACAAGTGGCTTTACCAAGCACTCTCAAATTTGGGCCAAAGAAAGGTCTTCTAATGAAAAACGTCTGCCATCTCTGAAAAAGAAACGAGCATTTTGTTGTGTTAGGGGTTTCTTTTGGTTTTGTATTTTGTTCTGGTTTTTTTTGTCTGCTTGGGGTTTTTTTTGGAGGATCTAAAGACTAGAGGTGGAGTTGAGAACGCTGGAAGGAAAGCAAAGAGCCAAATGGTGAATGAATCATCTTCCTCTCTTCTATAGCAGGACATGCTCTAAGAAGTTGAAACTGTATTTCTAATTCTTCGAAGGAATAAGGTATATGATCGAATGAACAAATCTCACTGAAATGTTTTCCCTATTATTAGAAGAAAATCTCAAATGCATAGCTTCTTTCCCCTAAAAAACAGATTAAAAATACCAAATCAGAAAAGCATCTTAATTGTGCAATTTCCTTCAGCTACAGAGCTTTTAGTCCCCCTGCATTTTCCATTCACCTATAGAGAGGCAGCCTGACAGGACTGCTGTGCACAGCTATTAGGTTTAATTGCCATGGCTTTACTTTGCTTTTCTTTAACCAGAACATGTTTGTGGCTAAAAATACAGCTATTCTTTTCTGATGTAGATATAGCATCTCTAGGAGCTTAACGGGTTACATACTGTGTGCCAGCAGAATAATGATTTATAAAATACTTACAAGGGAGCAACTCTATTTGTAGGGAAGCTAAGAGTTCTCAGCTGGGGAATTGTTTTAGATGGCCAAGCCCTATTTGTGTGCTTTTTCTTTGAATTTTTACTCTGTAGTCCTTCCCCTCTTCATCCCTCATTTCCTGTTTCTTTTTTTCATTTAAGAATTTCTTTTTTGGCAAATGATACATTTCGATGTTACAGGAAGGAACGATGCGGATCTCATTAAACATAAATGCTCAGATAAAATTAGATGATTACTGTTTCACATTTTATATGCCCTGGGTAAAGAATAGAGGACAACCCACAGAGCAGAGGCAGAGACAAATACGAACGGTGGTGCCCTGTCCTGTGCCCCCAAATGGAAGACTAGCTTGCCAACTCACCACTTTGAAAGTGAGTACTCTAGGCCAGCTACCTATAGCCTGCTACATCTATTGCCTGCTACATCTATTGCAGTTGACCAGCTGTTTCTCCACTGATTTTGGCAAAGTGAACTCAAGGTTACTATGCAGTGAACGTGCTCTTACTGAAAGTAAACTAAAATTTGCTAGCAGCAACACTCCATCACCACCTGCCAAATGTTTTTTCTTTCTATTTGTTATGGTAAACTAATTATCATATCAAACAGCTAGACTTCTTTTTTTCCCTCTGAATTCTTGTTCACACAATGTGCTTGATCTCCTCT
Source organism: Aptenodytes forsteri (assembly GCF_000699145.1). Classification (NCBI taxonomy): domain Eukaryota; kingdom Metazoa; phylum Chordata; class Aves; order Sphenisciformes; family Spheniscidae; genus Aptenodytes; species Aptenodytes forsteri. The sequence continues at coordinate 711,265 of NW_008795487.1, read as the reverse complement.
TGCAAGCTGGAGTATGCCAGAAAAAGAATGACTTTGTTTTCTACTAGAATATAAACCCAGTAATACAATGTGCAGAAAATAATGTGTAAAACTCCTCGGGGTAGCTCTGTGCCCTGGTTCTCAAAGATGATAGAAATATTAATATTGTCATCTTAGATATCAAAGATGTGGGCTGACCTATGGGCTGCTCATCAGTAGCATAAAAAGTCATCTTTTCTTTGGATATATAGGTATGTATCCATATAGTTTTAAAATACAATTTTCATTCCTTGTGAGGGGAGCAGAACTAGACTGGTAGCCCCGAGGGTTGCAGTCTCCTGTTGATGCACAGGACAGCTACCAGCAGTCAGTCCTGTGCCAGGAGGGGAGGCAGCCGAAGGGGCCCGATTCCTAGGCGTAGCAAGGTCCCCTTCCTGGAAGCCAAGCCCACCACCCCTGTGGCAGGGAAGGGTATGACCCGCTGGTGCCAGCTCGGCCCCAGCAGCACGAGAGCGGTTCTGCATCACCCATCTGCTGGTGGACCATGCTCTCCTGGGAATCAGCAGCTTCTCAGCTGGGAGCCAAACTGAAGCGAGAGTCACGTCTGAGGAAATACTTTGGTTTATTCTTCTGCAGCTGCTGATGTGATAGAACACTGTTAGCTGAAAAGACCTTATGGCCAAACCCAGTTTATTTAAAGAAGACCTCCATTAGTTTATTGATCACCATGTCATTTGAGTTAAGTACATCATAGCAAACAGCTAGATTGAAAAGAGTAGCCAGCAAGTGGCACTCCCGTCTCAAGGTACAATTCAATCATTTCTGCTTGAGAATTATATCCTTAGCTCTTAGATACTTGGCTGAATGGTACGTGCTTTCCAAAGGTCTTACTAGCAGAGGTTATCCTGCTCTTCTGAGAGAGTTTTTATCCTTCTACATTACTCCAATTCCAGCAAACCACCCTTTAAATCCAGAATAAAATTCACATTCAGCATTTTGTCTGTGGATTTTCAAGTTTTAATTTGATTAAAGATTGTGATGTTAGCATCCTGAAAAGCAGCACAATTACACAGGAGGTGGAGAGCCAGGCTGAGATCTGCTCAGGAGCTCATTTCAGAAGCCCAGGTCTCCTGGAGTGCCAGCAGGGGTATTGGAGGGGGTTTCTGTATTATCGCTCTCCCTAGGCTGGATAGAAAATCGCACCTATCTTGTGACCAATGCAAAATTCTCCCCAGCCCCTGCTGATACAATCCTATTTGTGTCTGGAGGAAGGCATGTCTGAGGGCGAAGTGGTAATTTGTTCTCTATGACTCTGACCTCCCAGCTGAGCTTCCTCACAAGGGTGTAATTTCGGCCTTATTCATAGAATCATAGAATAGTTTGGGCTGGAAGGGACCTCTAAAGGTCATCTAGTCCAACCCCCCTGCCAGCAGCTCACTTAGGTGTGTCTTCAACCTGGAGCATGTATGTTGTCCCCTTTGCTTCTGTGTGACCTCTGCCCCCGCATAAAGTTAGGAATGTACTGAAATGTTTTGGACAGCGTGAATTTATTTAGCCAAGCTTAAAAAAAAAAAGTTCTTAATTAGCTCTCAGCATTGGTGCCTTAAGCATGTTTGTGATGTGCTCTTTAAGACTTCATTAAGGAGAACAAAATATTTCATAGAAGCTGTGAACCACACTTGATACGGGACTGACTAGCTCTTGTAACCTGCGCTGGATTGAGACAAATGACTTGCAGTGCAAAGGATCTTAGCTGTCTGTTTTTTCATGCTCTTTCTAAAACTAAACACATTTAAAAGTCTCTAGAAGGGAGCTTTTCAGCCAGTTAGCACATTATATCAATAGGAATGGTAATTGTTATTGGTTACTCCATGTTTTCTAGAGTGTTTCTACAGATTTTCATTTTGCAGCTATTACAATTACACTAATTATACACATAAATACACCCTGCACTTGTAGACAGATTTCTTTTTGTTTGAAGAATGTACATACTAATGGGGTCTTTTCAATATAAATTAAGCCAGCTTGAACCATTTACGGTTATATAATAGACCTTGCCTACGAAGCTTAGCATTTTGGTCTTGATTATAAACAAGGATATCTGAGAGTACACTCATTACTCCTGTGAAGCCTCTCTTCTGTGAAGAGGGAGTGTAGTTTTGTTTGTTTAGATTTTTTTAAAGTTTACAATTAGATTTAAGCCAATACAAATTATCTGTAGACATATTTGGGTAGAAATGCTATTCAGATCCTCTTTTTTCCCCTCCCAGACGTTAGAGCCAGTGAACAGCAAACATTTCTAAAGTTTGTTGCACTTGTACCCTTGTCTACAAACAGATAAGGAGAATGGGCATAAGATACCAGTCCAAGTGGCTCCCTCCCTCTCCTCTTCCTTTCAGAAACAGGGGAGCGTACCCCAAGTTGTAAGTAGAGAATTCATGTTAGAAGCCTTAAAACTGCTGAGCTTAGCATGGGGAAAAAGAGGGACTTTAAAGTAGTCTCCTCTTGCTTCCTTTCATGCTTGGCCTTCAAAATGTCCACCTCTCTGCCAAGAACAGGAGGAGGGGAACAACAAGAAGAGTGTGCAAAGATCACGGAGAGGGAATAGATCGAGGCTGCAAAGAAGCAGGATGAACAAATGATTAGCAATGGGCTGTAATTCCAGCAGTTGGTCATCTGAAACAGACTGGCATTCCTCTCCAGCAGAGCCCTGCATTGAATAATTAATAATTATGTCAGAGACACAGCAGTTAAAAAAACCAAACCACAAACAAAAACACCCTCCCCCCCTCCCCAAGTTCTAATTGTGCTGAATGTGATTGGAAAGATTTCTTCAGCATTGGCTATTGCTAAGACAAGCTACCATGCTTGAATTTCTTTCTTTCCATTATTACCAAAGAATTCTCTTTGTACATATGTGACGGTTAAACCCTCTCATGAGTTGTCTAGCCTAGGTCTGAACAAGCACTAGCTATTGTCAATATATTTTTATTTGATCTTTGGTGTCATTTGGATCCAAAGGTTTTGGTTTCCTTGATCAAGACTCAACAATACTTAGATAAATACGTAGCCCCAGGCTTGCCTTTCCATTCATATTCCGTGTTTGTTTAAGGTTACAACTCATTTTATTTCTTCTCTTTCTGCTTGTAATTGCTAATGCATCTCTATAGTAAGTTTGTAAAACATGTCCATGTGTGATACAAGCTTACTTCAGTGTCCTTTAGTGACGTTGCTTTTCCTTTTCTGTTTTTCCTCACATCTTTCTCATTTTTCCTTCTTCTTTTTTTAAGTACAGACACTCAAGCAAATTTTTTCTGCCAGTAGTAAGTTTGTAAAACATGTCCATGTGTGATACAAGCTTACTTCAGTGTCCTTTAGGCTTTTCCCTTTTCCTTTTCTGTTTTTCCTCACATCTTTCTCATTTTTCTTTTTTTAATTTTTAAGTACAGACACTCAAGCAAATTTTTTCTGCCAGTAAGTCTGAATTCAGAACTGTCACACTGGGAATCCCACCACTGCCTCCTTCTTCCTCTTCCATTACATTCGCTTTGTGCGTTTTGTCTTCTGGAAACAGCTGTGTCTTTCGTGGCTGGTTTATTTTTGTATTTTATCAGATTGCTCTCTACCCCTCCAAAGGGAGCTGTCCTCATCTTCCTCACCCTTCTACTCAAACAAAAATGCCCATACCTTTTTTCATGCAGTTCTCCATCATGGGTAAGGTTTCAGGCTGCTCGTGACCCGTTTCTGCTGGAATGCCAGTGAGAGACCTCTAATCAAGTGCATTGAGAGGATGATGGCATAAGAATAATTGACTATTATTTTAATACGCAAAGAAGTTAGAGTAACAGTAGAATTGGTTGTATTTGTATTTCTTCCCAAACATCCTTTTGCATCTCAGTATGTCTTTTAGAGCTTGAACCGTACAGAATGAAGACTGTATTCATGTCTATACTGTACAATAGCTACCAAATACAGCCTAATCTAAACCAATACATTCAGGTGCTGCTTTAACGTTGCTTTTTAATAATAATAAAAGGAGACCATGTAGCACTAAATACTATTTCAATTCCCCATTACTGCTTGCTGCTGTTATACCTCCCTGGCTTTTTTTCCCACCTATTGCCATTTAAAACAGGGAACGCACAGACTGTGGGGATGGATGTTAACATGCAAATTCAAAGGGAAAGTCACTTGCTCTGTTTAACATTATGAACTGATGCTTTAAAAATTATCTGCTTCAGTGCTAATTTTACCTTGTGATGGAAGTTAGGCTTTAAATATGTAAAACACAATGAGAGGGCAACAGCCACTATCAGTAGCCTGGAGAAGATGTCTTGTTTGCCTCAGAATAATTGCGTGACCCGCCTCTCAAAGCCAGGTCTGTTTAATTACCAAACTACCTAGAAACACAGGAGAGCGCTGCAGAAACCAGCCAGTGGTTCAGCTGAGGAGGAGCTGCAGGAACTCCTGAAGCTTGGAGGGAGCTTGAAGGAAAGGTAGTGTCCTTTTAGTTCACAAACATTTTTAGGACTGTAGACACCTAGGAGCCCAGAAACTACTGTTCCAAGATTCTGCTGAAAGAAGACAACTGAGTCCAAAAGACTTCGAAGACAAAACTGCTATCATGTGAATAACGTGTGGCATAATACGGAACAGTCTGTGGAGGGCTTTACAAGGTATGTGCTAACAGTAGTAACATCTTTCATGCCCACCAACATGTATTAACCAATACATGTTCTATATTGATTAATAAGAGAAGGGCAACTCCTAAATTCTGCAGAGGAATTGACTTGAAGAAAACCAAACAGCCCTCTCCTCCTCCCCCTCCAGTACTATTTATGCATAATGGATTTCTTTAAACAGTCCAAATTTCATGGTTCGGAGAATGAAGCCTCCGTGGACTGTGCCACTACTACAAGAAAGAGACGGTCAGTATCTTTTCAGATACAGCTGTGGACTTTAGCTAAAAGGCTGTTACTTAAGTCAAAAATAGCAATTGTAGCCCATGCTAATTATATTATGCACACTCCAACAACTGATAGCCATTGACCTGTATGGAACATTTCCAGTTACAAACTGATTAAAACTGCTACAGGCAATCGTTCTGTTTTACGGGGAAGCGCTGTTGCCTGATGTAACGACCTGACCAATGCGAAGCAAATGCAAAGCCCTCTAAGCAGAGCGGTACAAATATAGACAGCCAAAAGGCCGTGCACTGTATGCTTATCAGCTGTGAATGCTGAGAGCAGGTTTCACAGCCATGAATAATCCTTAACTGGCTAGTCATCCTCGGCACATTCCCATGTAGCTGAATGTACAGTGGCTAGTTTATTTCTGGGCTGAACTGGATACATTTTCAAAAATATCTTCGTTTTCCGGGTGGTGCAAGAAGTTACATTTATGTCCTATTTGAATTTGGTAAGTGGGTGAAAACCATCAGCGGAAAGTCATTGCTCTGCTCATGGCAGCTCAAGCACTTCATGTCTTCCTCCAGCCCTTTGCTAGTCCTGGGTTAAAAAGAGCTGAAAGATTGGGGACCCCACTTTCTGGTGTATGTTTGTGTGTACAAAAGGTGTGTCCCCTTTCCTGCCAGTAGTCCTTGAGGAGTTTTATGTAAAATGCAGGTATTTACATAATTAGGATACACATTTAAGGGCCACTAAACACGAGAATGTAACTATGTTTGACATACTGTAGAGCCCTGAAGGCTTTAGAAACTTAGATCTGCTGTATCTGAACAATGTAGTTGTCATAAATTGATGTTACCCTTCCTGTATCTACATTTGACAGCATAAACCAAAGATTGCCATATGCTGCGTGCCACGCACCAAGACATGAACATTTATCCAGGTTGCTTTGGTTCTTTGTAAGCCAGACTTCTATACTACATCAAGGTGATGTGTGACTTTCCCCGCGCCAATGCTGCAGTGAGTGGTTAGAATGAATGCATTTCTGAATTACCCTTTTAATTGTCTCTTTATTATTTTCAAGATGCTGAAGTTATTAAAATTCAGATTTTTTATGCTTTTTTTCCTGTTTTGCATTTCTAAATAAATAACTTTATTTTTCCATTTTCTTACCAAATTAGAAAAAAGAGTAAGGAAAACACATGTAGATCATTTAAATATTAAAAATAGGTCTATAATGAGGAATTCTTCCTTATCAGTGTTTTATATTAAGTGATAAAAACATTTGCTTGAACTTTCCAGACACTAATTATTCTTCTTGGGAAAGGGAAAATTTTTACAAATGGTCAGGTTTTGCTGAGTGTTTCAAAATCCAGCAAAGGTAAGTCAGAAGGAGGCAGACGAGCATAGCAGTAAACAATAATGAAGAGTCTGACATTCTTGTTTGCAGTTCAATAGTTTCCATGCTTCCAAGCTCAATATAAGTCAGATCAACTCCCTTACCTCGCTAATCCTTTCATACCACTTACATTACAGGTAACTGCTGCTGTTGGTCAGAAAAGCAGGAAAGCAAGGCGAAGGCATGAATAGCAGGAGAGGAAAAGTTAAGGAATTTCAGAGCTGTTGGGAAACAGTCAGGAAAAAGTTAATATCCCTATCTGTTTTCTGTAATATCCCCGTCTGTTTTCCTTTACTTGACTGGACCAGCTAGGATTTTATTTAAGTTAAAGGAGGATGTACACATTTGGTTGTGGAGTCTAATGGATGATGAAGTCCCAAGCGAAACAAATGGAGAAATTCAGGCCTGTACAGAGGTATCGGAATGGGGCAGTGCCCCTTCCCCATCCCTGTTCAATCAAAACAGATTCACAGTGACCCACATGTCACGTAAACTCTTTCTGTTTTTTTTTTTTTTCTTTTTTCTTCTTTATCCCCAAGAGGGTTCTGGCCTGTTGCTATAACAACTTCGTAGCATCATCAGAGTACCAAACACAAACAGCTAACCATGGAGCCTCAGTTCACCCCCTTTCACTGTGCCCTCTGTATCCTTTCAACAACAGTTTTACATAATGTGCACCAAGGATTCACGCAGGCCTCCACGCAAATTAAAGTTTCAACCAGATAGCACTGAGCATAACTGTACATCCTTCGCAGCCTTTCCGTGTTGCTAGTTGATGGTTATTAGAGAGAAGGTTAGCATTTGGCATATGATTTTAAACAAATGAAACAAACAGCATACATTTGCACTGTGAAATTTAATTACATTATTGTGTAAATTGGATTATTTTTTTTTCTCCTGTATCTTAAGTTATCTGGGCAATAGCTCATCCAGCTATAACTAAATCCACAAACAAGGGAGAATGAGCTGCAGGATTATGCAAGCCTCATGCTTGGGATTTACTACCACCGTGTCACTGGAAAACAAGCAGTGAAGTAGCATTTCCATGGCTGGCATGAAACTGGTACATCTTTTTCCTTGGAGAATCTATTTCAGATTCCAGAAGTACTATATTTTACTGCAGCAACGCGGAGATAGAGAGGTCTTAGCTTTTCAGAAATACAGAAAATGATGTAGCAGCCCCCAACTAAGAGAGTTGGCCTGCTACTTTCCTTTCCACAGAGGGTCTCAGTTTGGCTGGGCAGAAATTGTCTTCCCTCCCCCAACACCAGGGAGAAACAAATGCAGACCATGAATTAGTACTAGCTCACATGTGGAAATACATAGGTAGACTCCGAGGACCTTCCTGTTAAAGAGGAAGATGCCACAGTGAGCCTTTTTCAGCCATTTCCCTTCTTCAGAATCATTGTGTTCCAATAGATGTGGAACATTGCTCTTTATGGGATTTGAAAGAAAGGCCATTGAAGATCATGGTCTCTCCCAGTATATCCTTTGACTTGTAAACCAGTTGGATTAGTTTTCTTTCTAATTTTCTGTTTGGTCTCTATAGGTTTCTTTTGGAGTGGTGATTTTTTCCGTCTCTACATATATTGAAATTAGACTTGTCTTTTTTTTGTGTGTGTGTGCAAAGTGAGATTGATTCAGAAGGCACTCATTAGTTTCCAAAGAAAAAAAAAAGACTATTTAAGTCAGAATAATTAAATAGAAGAGGTTTCATTTTACTTTATAGGCCTTCAGTGGCACCCTTATGCATGGACAAGTGAAGATCAATTCCTTTCTTTGTTGAGGTGGGATTTGACTCATTTACCATTTGGAAGACATAACCACGAGCATAGCTTACTCGCAGGTGGGGTCCTGCAAGTCTCTCCCATTTGTCAATGTTGTACTTGGTGTGTAACACTTGGGTGTTCACTGGAGCAGGAAGAGGAGCTCATTGTAGAGGTGAATGTCCTAGCCGCCTGGTGACAGAGTTAACTTCACATTTGCTTCCTAATGGCTCCCTGAGTATTTGAGTATTTTAAACCTAGTGGAAGAACAAGAAGCCTTAAAGATAGGAGTGGCTTAAAGGCATTTCAGAATACCCTTCAGAATACCTCTGGCAGGGACACTTGCCTGAGAGATCTGAATTCAGATCTCTACAACTAAAGCCAGCTATCATCCCTGTTAGATGTCCTACTGGATAAAAAAAGTAACACCTCCCTTTTTTGCTTTCCTTCCTTTTTGTTCTGGGAGTAGTTGAAAGTCTAGCTTTCCGCTTCTGTTACTTCGTATTTAAAATGTTTGAAATGGCTGGTGATATTAACTATTGTCTCATTAGCATCCTTTCTTATGGTCACTTTATACTTGGTTTGATTAATTCCCGTTGGAGATTCAAGAGATGTAACTTGTTGGCCTATATGCTGGCGTGGGCAGTCTCCCATACATTTTGGTACTGGAACAGAGAAAGAGGCAGAGCAAGAGCTGTGTGGCTCTCGCTCTCCCACCCAAGTTTGGGTGGGAAAGAGTATATGGATGGAAGTTCAGTTCCAGCCTTCCCAGGCGTCTGGCTGACGGAGCACAGGAGGAGCAGCAAGAAGCAGCTGTCTGCAGCGGAGCACCTGCTGCTGGGAGTCACTGGTCTCCTCACTTGGAGGTGATACATAGGGATGTTTCCTGAGCCTGAAATAACTACCTTATACGTAGACCATGGAAAAAGGCAAAGTGGGGCTCTGAAGTACCATCTTGGCATTGCCAGTGTGTTGGTATTTCTTGGTTCTCTTGCTGAATTGTTAATAAAAATGGCTAATTCCATTGTTTTATTTTTTTTGTCCCTCAGCACAAGTGACCTACGTTTTCTCACACATTTTTCTGAATTAAGAGGTACTGTGTTAACTGCTGAGTTTTGAAGAAAGAGGAAGTAGGGAGAAAGGGCAAAACTATCGCCCATTTAGCGTGGATAATCCGAGCAGAAAAATGTTCACTTGTAATTTTACAAATGGTTTTCTGATCATGTCTATAAATCATGCCTGTGTAAACAAACCTATGTTTTTACTTAAAAGCAGATTGCTTCTGATCATATACTTTGCACACTTCTATCAAAATTGTTCTAAAAGTCCTGCTTACCTGTATTAATTTTGCCTTCTGTCCCTGCTGGGGTAGCTGACCACAAAGAAATTACAGCAATACACTTCTCAGTTAATGCCTAAAACATAGGAATCCTGCCTCCAGGTTTGTTTGCATCTGCTTGTTTGTTTGGTTTGGTTTTCCCTGGTACTGTTTATAAGTGGGTGATGAACACTGACGTGTATTTGTCTCTGGTTTGCCTGAAGCCTTCAGTTTGATCTACAGGTGCTTGAAGAAGCCCATCTGGCATCAGTACAGCAAGCCTTCTGATGTTAACCTGTTTTCCTGGGGAGGTAAAATTGCATCCTAGCTTCTAATGTAATCTACTGGTATTTAGGCTGGTCTTGGTTTTCCCTGTGTGTTTGAAAACAAAGGTACAATTCAGGTTCAGTCCTGCCAGTTGCTGTTCCTGTCCGTAGATGCTCTGATGCAACCCGCGCATCTGCATGTTTTACAGCAATGTTCCAGATTTGTGGTTGTCTGCCAGCCCGCTCTGTGCGCTGCAGACAGCCTGGGAACCCTGTGCAAGGGGACAGAAGCATACATCAGGGGGATGTATGACTTATCCTTGGGGGCTCTTCCAGAACTGCCCTGTACTCTGATGTATAGATTCTGTGCATACTCATTCACAGTTTGTTTTCAGATGGAGCAACTTGCTTTGAGTCCTTCTTCTCTCCAGAGAACCAGTGAAAGCTCCCCTTACCTGTGTCAAGCATATGTAGTGTTGTATGGCAGCGGTTATACTGTGGCTGTAGTGTGAGACAGCACCAAACCAGGCACCGTTACTTTCAGCTTGTCACCCAGATCAGCCTACGTGCGCAGGAGATGGGTTACGAACAGTCTTCTAAGCTCTCCCACTGGAATACTCTATGTGGAGCTTCTGATTTCCTTGGCTACAATGGCCTGAATCTTACTGAAGTTCCTTCCCTCCTTCCCTATCTCTCTCAATCTCTTGGCAGCCACCAGCAGAAGTCAACTCAATGCTGAACCTGTTGCAAGCCAGAATCTTTTGCAAAATCTGTACGGCAGCTTTGCCTGTAGAGGGCCTCTTTCATGCTTGTCTTCTGTAACACAGACATATCCTTCCAGTACATTTATCCTGAGCAAATTCCCCCAGCTAACGTACTCGGGAATGGCTGGAACGTCTTTTCCCAGTTTCTAAAGGTCACTCCCATGGGATGGGCTTCTTTTTATTTCTCCTCACTGGATTTCTTCATGAGGATGCACACAGTTGATACAGTATTGGGCATACTTTGTCCCAGAACTAAATCATATTGCCTTTTTCAAATCCCATAGTTCAATCAACAGCTCTTCAATAATTGTTGTCAAAAAATTAATAATATGGAAAATTGCCTTAGCTGGACAACAATTTGCGTAGAGTATAATTTTGCCCTTCTGTTTAAAAGCTTGTATCATACAGTTTTGCTGCTATCCATCCAACATTTCTTACATCAAGTTTTAATGAATCTGTAAAATGAGTGATGTCTGACAGATACATTTCTGCTATTAATTTGCTTAATTAATTTGATGTAGAATTAATGAGAATGACTGACTCTTTTCCTGCTGTTCTTGTTGGCTCTGCTTTGTGAGTTTTCAAGGATTACTTCTGTACACAAGAGACGAATAGGATATAAACACTCCTGTATTCTCCAGATATACATATGCTTGAATACTTAAACTTGTACCTTTTATCTGTTTTAGGTCATAAAATAGGTAGCAACTGTAATACTGGTACAATTAAGTTATATTTTGATTCCTCTTCGTACTTGGAAAAAGCTGGAGCGCTTCAACCAGAAGGCCACAGTTGCACAAGCACAGATGCCAGGCATGTAATTCTAGAAGACAAATTCTGCACCAGCAAGATTCATTCTTCTTGAAGATACTATTTCTAGCTGGTCATTTACTGTACATATAGAGATATTAGGAACTGATATGTCTACCTGTTCAAGGTAAAATCCTGCCTTCTTTGAAGACTTTGGCAATGAGCCATTCAAGAAAGTGAGCATTTACCCTATCAGTGTTTGTATTATCAAGCATTGTTTATCTGGAGGTGTTTACAGCTTTGGGAGTTGAAATTCCCATTCTGGTAACTTTTTTTGAGGATGTCTGGGTGGAAAAGTTGTAAATGAACATCATAGACATGGACTGAAAAGGAGTTGAATCAGTTAAGTATTTCTTGTCATCTTTTATCTCATTTCTGTTTTGACTCATTTATGAAGAAAAAATGAAACCCTGATAGAGAAACAGCAGGGGCTTCTTCTATGACTAAGTTAGCAAAATAGAACAGAAAGTGGGAGAAGTTACACAGGAGGCATGAAATTTGTTTGACATCAGAATTTGTGGCCTATGCTTTTGCCTGCTACTTGTGACTCAGTCGGCTATTTCAGTCTAATATCTCCGCAACTTTTGCTCATTCTTTTTTTTTTTTTTTTAAAAAAATCTGTATTAATTTTGTAGTAGAGAGGGTTGGAGTCCTTTGCTCAATTACAGGTATCTAGTGTCCCTTTAGGTGCTGCAGGTATTCCATCTGGCCTCCAGGTATAGTCCCAGGAAGGGAGTGGGTCGTCCGATGATCATGTGTCCTCTCTGCAGTCTTGTGCAGAAATCTTAGATACCCAAGAGGAGTAGGTTTGTGTGTCTTGGTAACTGAATCCTGCCCACAAGTACCAAAGGGACATGTGAATCAGCTTCCAGGCCAGCCGAAGGCACCATGACAAGGTGTTGTGAAGCACAGGACTCAATACACCGAGATCTGCCAGAGCCACCAGAGTGCAGAAATGCACTAGGCTCCAGGAGAATGAATTTTAGTGTCACAGAGATCCATTCACCTCTATATATTTACACCTGTTGTAATGAATTTCTTGGCAGGCAGTTTTTTTCCCACATTGTGCCTCTATTATGGAAATACTTGCTTGACATGATGATTATTAAGTCCTTCAGGCAAAGAGTTGATTTCCCTCTGGAAATAAAAAGAAAGCTAGGTTGGGCTTAGGGTCTGATGGCGAGTTTAAATTTGTTCTATAATGTTAATCATTTTATTAATGTTTGTTCACTTAGCCTGTTATTCCCTGCAGTAAATAAAAAAGGGTTTCTAATAAATACGAAATTACAGCTTAGATAGTTTAACAAAATTCAGCTAATGATTGTGTGTACAAACAATTTATTTACCACCTTGGGATGGAAATTTAAGAGTGTATTTGTAAGATGACAGCAACACACCAATGCTCGTCCAGTAGTCGGTGAGTCTGTCTGGCAAGTGCAACTGCCAGAAGAAATTCTAGATGTAGGTGTGTTATTTCTTGCTTTATTTCTACAAGCAAACGTGTCATGAAAATTTTATAGAGGCATATGGTGTACTAGAAGAGGTTAGTTATCTGTTTACTATCTTGAGTGGTAAGTAGACAATGGATAATCCTTCCTATTTACAGAACATTTGGAGGCAGCAGGAAAGTGAAATATAAAGGTTTTTCTAAACCTATTATAAACAAATATCAACTCTTCAGCTCTAGAAATATAATGAGGGGCTGAAATGGACAAGAGTTGCTTGCAATTATGTGGTGAAAATTGGAACAGCAAGACTAAAATTACATTTGCAGTAGACGTTCGATTCAGATTCTGAGGTATTTAGTTCAGAGGTGGCTTTGTTTCAACCCTAATTAGTCCCAAGTTGAGTAACTTGCCTGTAAAAACTGAATTGGTGTTCATACGGGGTGCCTAAATTATGAGTGCATTTGTCCTAGGTTGCATATGCAGGCAATGGAAAGAGAAGTGCACCTCCAGAGGCTTCAGCTTGCCTAAGATCTAAATGGCCCTCTAGAGTAGCTTGTCTTTCTCCACTGGCCTGGGGCAATTACGCAGCTCACTCATGTAAGTGCTTAAAATTCAGCGGGATCAGCCTGGGCGTAAGGACTTACGCTGTCTGAAGAAGTAACAGATGTTTTCTTTTTCCTGTCATTCATGAAAAAGAAAATGTAGTCATCATGTAGCCTGTATGGACAGAATCACTGTCCACACAACAAAATACAAGATTGGCTTCATTTCAGATGTTTATTATAGTGTGTAGTATTTCTTTCCTTGGAAGATTTTGCACCTTTAATGTCCAGCAATATTTGGTATTGTTGGCTGTGAAGGAGTTTTTCAATGATCACAAGTGTTCAGAATATGGAAGCTGTAACTGAAATACGCAATCGCATCTTTCTGCTGAGAAATGATCGCCCGCCTGTGCTCGGGAGGGGCCCAGGGCTGGAGAATTAAGAACATGATACACTAGCACTAAAATACAGCAAGAGTATCCTGGGTGAGCTGCTCATGGGGTACCATTCCTGTTGTCATCCAAAACCCACTTGAGTTTCTTTTCATTGCCCTCACTGTATAATGGCTCAAATGATGAACTTTGTTATTTTTGATAGGAAGAGAAAAAAGAGGGAAGGGGAGAAGTGGAGCAAGGAAAGGGGGGGTTTAGGGAAGGAGAGGGGAAGGAGAGAAAAGAGGCAAGTGTAAAGGAAAAAGAAGAAATGGTTTGGAGTGGGAACATTTTTATTATTATTAAGTAGGCACCAAGCTACTAGAAGGTTCAGAAAATGGTGTTTTAATCTGGTTGCCTAAAGTTGCCAAGAGTTCAGTTCATGAGTCATCTTGTGTCAAGTATCCAGTAGAGTGAAAATGTTCTTTTTCTTGAAAGATGTGAGATGGGTTACTGTATTGCAAGGTCACAAGCTGGTGTTTGGGTGCCAGATTCTGAGAGCTCTGAAAAAACAAAACCTTGAGCATTAAATGAGCTATAAGTAACACACTGAAAGACACTATAGTGTGGACTAGAATTATTTTGTAAAGAGCCACTGAAAAAATCTTAAGAAATCCTTCCAAAATAAGTACTGTTTATTTTGTTCGTGCAAGAAAAAAAAATACTTACCCACTTCCTAAGTTAATTTATCTCATAATCAATATTTACATTCCTAGATTTGAACAGGCTTTCTCATATTTGTAATATTGGTATTTCAGAACAAATGTGCTTCCATGACTACTTTATAGATTTCAGGAAAATAGATCCAGCTGAAATTATGTTAAATTTTTACAGACTATAAGTAAACAGTGTCTGTTGGATAGAATTTTCTTTTTATTTTCGTTTATAATTTGTTGTACTGTCTCTTCATTAAGAGTCAAAAAGGAAGCAAAATCTCTTACTAATCATTGCCACTGATTTTCTATCCTGTTTATATATGTTGTCATTTGTTTTATGAAAGACAAAGGGAGAGCTTGTACTGGCATTAGTAGTAAGTGATTTACATAATTTACTATTAGTCTCGCTATTCGTATCTGCTGTCAGATCAGCATTGCGTACCGGGAAAACATATCCTGGTTTCACCATGGTGTTTATTGGTGACCCCAATTTACCCAAGTTATTTGACATATGGGTACTCTCTTTATCCCTGTCCTCTTTTTGGTGGGTGCTTGGGCTGTATGTACTGCCAATGAGAGCAACATCAGCAAACCAACTGCTGAGGACAGTGTGAATATTAAAATGTTTTCCAAGACAATAAAAGTGTTCTGAAATAGTTTTTCTGCAGCTAAAATATAGTTTCTTTTCTGCAAAATTTCTGAGCATTTTCTAAGGCCCAACAGTCCACAGGCAATCAAAGATGGATGCAAATATGTGTAGGAGTACAGAAGGGAAAAATATGAAGCATTTTTGTCATAGGGAAAACTATGTGGCAGGAACAGACTCTTTGAATTAGTGCCAGCCAGATTATATTGGTAGACAGAGATCACATAATAGTCCAAAGCTACCAGAATAGGACAGATGCAAGGAAGAAATGTGTTTATCTCATGTCTATGGGGATGCAAATGGTGTGCACTTGTGTACGTCAAATATCCTCAGAAGCATGAGAGTGGCTGCCCGTGGAGTTTGGGGTTGCTTCTTCACTAAAACTGACATCATGGAACTTTGGCAGTCACTCTAGTTTGATTGATGTAATTATTTTTTTTTTAATCTAAATAGAGTTACTTTTTAATCAAGTTTGCTTTAATATTTTCATTGAGCTGATTTATTTGAACAAGCGGACAAACAGATACCAGTTAACAAAGTCATTACATCTTGTTGCATACCTTTATTCTGCAGCTGCTAATACTGCAGATTTATGTTGGTGACAAAGTAAAAGTGCTGATGGGAAGGTGAGCACTAACAAATGCAAAAATATTGTATCTGTAGTGCACAATATAAACTGCGTTACTGTTTTTTTAATGAGAAATGCAATAAAATCTGCATAGCAGGCTGACAGCTCTGCTGTCCTCGGCTATCACATACATCTCCCTAGCTTTAGCCAAGCTGTATCATTGCTTTTATACAGATATTCATTGTGTCAGCTGACATTTTACTGCTTTCTATTTTTTGCAGCCTAAAATGGCAGTCACTGATTCTGAAAGAAAGAGGTGTTTTCACCTGCTACCCCCAGCAAATACGTTAAGCTGAAGAGGCTTGCTATTTCTAAGCAGACAACTTCTTGTTAAAATTCATTTCATTTCTAAAGATAATAATAATAAAATCTTGTATGAGCAAGAAATGAGCAAATATTGGATTTTAACCACACACTCTAGTTAGTTATGGGCTGATGTTTTCCTGAATTGGAAACACTGAGAGGGTAGCGCAGCTCTAGAAATTAGCTGATTCAGCCTTGAGTTCAATACACAGGCAACTGGGAACTCATTTGTTTACCCTTTTTTTTATATCATAAGTACAGAGTAACAATCTTTCTTTGCTCTGCATCCACAGGGCGTCAATTATTTTTACTTCAACAGTGACTTAAATCTCAAAAGTTCAAGTGAAAAATACAGGTTTTACTAAAAAATATTTCAGGCATATTAAAATACATTAATACATAAACAGCCTTTGAGCATGTTTCTTTTCATCTTTTCCATACATCTGGTGCTTCATAACGGGTATTCCGGACAGAATCAATTTTGTAAATACTAAATAATGCAATTGTTTTTGTGAATATTAGTTAATTAATCATTAAAGCTGTAACAGCACATGTGGATATTACTGTGCTGAGGTACACACAGTTTGGTAACATACAGGGTCTTTCTACCTTTTTGGTGAGAAAGGCAAATGAATGAGTTTGGTGTTTTTCGGTCCAGTCATGGTGTTTATTTACAAAGGAAGCACGCAAAGGCAAGAATATATGCAAAGTCCTGTTTTCCTGGTCACACTGTGCATAAACAAGAGGAATCTCCCTTGTGTTCAGAAATAAGTTGGTCATTGCCACAAGCACGCTACCCCAAAAAAATCCCCCGTGGGTCTTGGCTTTCTCCCAGGGCTGCACACGCAGCATTCTCCTCATGGATGGTGCATTTTTACTCTGGTCCTTTCTTCCTTTCATATATATCTTTATAATGAAACTAAGTCTCCATCATCTGCATTTTCAAACTGTCCTCGGACACTGATACGATACATACCTTTTCTTGCTGAGCTGAATGATGTGTAAGGTGCTGTCCTCCTGGTATTTCGGCTATTTCCATTCTTTCATTGGAAGTCTGGCTTCTCTGGTAAAAGCATACGTGCGCAAATACTGTATCTCCTTTGGACTGAAGTACTTGCCAGGCTTCTTAAGGATAGTGCATTAGAGTTTGGTTTTTTTTTCCTCTGGCATCAGTAAAGGCATATGACAGATAAATATTTTTAGTGTCAATCTCTGTTGCACATGGGTGTCATTCTGTGTTCCTTTTATTTATACTGGCTTAAAACGTATCAGCTAGTGGCACTGTATCATGTGATGGTAATAGATAATCAAAATATTTACATCTTATATTGCCGAACGAGGGAGAGGACAACCCCTCAAGCCAGTCTGTCTGACTTCATTGCAACAGGGCATTTGTATTTCCAAATCGTTTCCATCTCTGCTGCATGAATTATTTCTATGCTGTAACTAAATTGTACATGTACAAAAGGGTAAAACTCAGTTGTAGTGAGTTCTACACTTCTGTGAAGTGGTTTCTTCTTGTGGAGTGATAGCTATGCAAAATGAATGGGGTTTCGTCATTATCGTTGGAGGCCCTAGTAACAACTGCACTGCATGTTTAAACAAACGTTAGGGCTGAAGTTGTATGGTTTTATGATTGGGCCAGTTTGCTTCTGAGACAGAAAACAGCAGAGAACTTTGGAAGTTACTTAGTAGTTTAAAAACTTTAAGAACAACATTGCTGGACCACGATTGCTGAGGATTTTCTGATGAAAATTTTCTGGTAACAACTTCACAGTTAAAGTGATCAGTGAAGGGAAAGTGTGTACACTCCAGAATATTTTTTGAAGTACTGTGTTTAAAGAGTATGTTTTGAATAAAGCGTATCAACTTTTTTTCCTGCATATGAAGAGTAAAAGAATAAAATGTTCAATAAAGATGCAACATATGAAGAGTAAAAGAGTAAAATATTCAGTAAAGATGCAATAGTCAGAATAGAAATTTCCAAAAATTATTTTTAGAAGGGAGTTTTAAAAATTGCTTAGAAGTTTGAGCATCCTGGGAAAGTTGTGATATGTATTGTTTACGAGGGAAACAAATAAGGAAATACAATGACTGCATGAGATTAGTTTGGTTGCAATCTATTGTGATTCACTCCTTACTAATGAATATTTTAATTACTCTCAACCGTTATCCTGAGGTTCCTTTGAGGAACTGATCTGAAATCTATATAATTCAAAGAAAAGTCTCCAAATGACTAAGTGCCATTTCCTTAATGTTGTATGTATAACTATCCAGGTAGTTAGCCCTGAATGAACTGCCTCTCCCGTGAATACCTTTCATTCTGTAGCACAGCATTAAAACGCACAGCAATATCAGCCCGTGGAAGCTGCCAGAAAGAGAGGGATCAGTAGCCAAGGTTACCTTTTTTTACGTGCATGTAAATCTTCGAATAAAATGCAGAATGCTTTTGGCTGAACTTTGGATGTCTTTCAGCTTTCCTGTTCCTTCTGTCTGTTGAATTTATGGGCCTGGTAAATTTGAGCCCGGGAGGCTCAGGTCTTATGTAAAAACCTGAGCATATTGAGGAGATCGTTAGTTTTTAGGTAGCTTCAGTGATCTCAATATTTTTTCCAAGGCAGGGAGTTATATTTACTACCTATGGGGTTTGGAGAGGTTTAGATTAGTGAGCTTTAAACTGGTTGCATCTAACAGTGAATAAACACAGTTGATACACAGAAGTATGGCAAGAGCCAACACAGAGTAACCAGCAAAGTTCCCAAGACCAGCCCTGCAGAATTGCACGACTGTTTGTTATTCACAGCTCTTTTATAAGGAAGAGAGATGCTTATTAAAACACATTCACATAAATACAAGTGCTGGCTTCTGGAAAAGGATTGATTCCAACACCTTAAAATGTTCTATTTCGGTTTCTGCACTGTTACATCTGTGTGAATTCAGACTAAATCCACAGCAGGGAAATAAGGAGGAATCCATTGCTCTGGTCTGATAAAATTGTAACAACAAGTGTAATCTAAAAAGCACATAGTGGCAGAAACAAGTATGGGGGAATACATTTAGAGGAAGAAATATGATTTCCGTGGAAGGAGGAATGCATTTAAGAGCACAGACCAAATCAGATATACTCAGAAACAAAAATATGGCAAAGAGGATAAAGCTCCAGTGGCGTAGACCATATAATGGATGACTGTAGGTGGAATACTGAAAAAATCAATGAATGAGGAATTTGCCTGAGCACAGTTTATAGAACGAGGAAGAAATACCTAGCAGGCAGAAACCAGCAGAAAAAGACAGTGTTTGCCCTGAAAGGAGGGAAGCAGACATGTTTAATTCTGGGTTGTATTTAGTCTTGCACCATAGCATTCTACACAAATCATTATTTTATTGTTTACTGGGAGAAACAGTACAGGAGTACAACCCCGTCGAACCTGTGGAGTTCTAATAGCATCACGTTAGCTGAGTCTGGCCCATTATCTGTAAATTGTCTCTCTGAGCTCAGTCCAGAATCTGAATCACACAAAAGACGTATTTTAAAATGTGCAGCTTTTCTGCTATGACTCTGTTCTAGAGAATGCTTATCCAGGCATGGACATGCCATGGGTCTGGTGCATTAAAGCTATGAATATGCTCTCATCCTGTCTAAGTACAATAGTAACCGTAGTTACATGTAAACTGCACGCTATCACTGTTGTTGCAGGTTTTCATCAGTATCTCCTCCTTTTAATGCTTCCTTTCAGTCAAAATTGAACATAATCCTTGAACGCAAGAATAAGCGTATTTAAAATAAAACTGTGATAATGCTAACATGGTGACATAGAAAGAGTCTGAAAGCAGCAACTGCTTATACCTGGGCTGTAACTTACACCCTGGTTTTCCCAAGTGTCAGGGTGCCAAACCAGAGCTTTACCTCTGCTTTGTGTCTTCTTTCTTCATCATCCTGTCTCATGAGCTCTTCCCTGTGCATCAGTCACACTTGGATCCTGATGCTGGGGCATCAGTCCACTCCTGGGAAACTCCAAAGTCCAGATCACAAAAGCACATGGGTCTCCAACTCCTATTTACCGACCTGCCACGCCACTTAAACTACACCCTCAAAGCGGGCTCTTGCCTCCCTTTCCCATACTCCTGGGCCTTTACATCACTTTTTGGTGGGGCAGCCCATCAGCAGATGGCATTAGGCATATCCACATGCTGCAGAGGTGCAGCTTGTCACTGTCATCCCTCCAGTATCATTAGACCCCATGCACGTGGTTTCACACGCTCTTGAGGTCCGTGTTTCGGTTTCCAAATGCACACTGATGTGTGTGTGAAGTATGTGCTTGAATAGGATTAAGATTTGTAAATAGCTTTGTTGCTTTAGCCCTAAGTATACTTGAACAAGTCCCATAACTTCAGGTTTAGTTCAGATTTTCTGGTTTTACTGCTATAAATCATCTAAACATAATAATTAACACTGTAAACCATTCGGAGGTTGTAGCGAGATGGGTGTCAGTCTCGTCCCAAGTAACAAGCAATAGGACAAGAGGCTTCAAGTTGCGCCAGGGGAGGTTTAGATTGGATATTAGGAAAAATTTCTTCACCGAAAGGGCTGTCAAGCATTGGAACAGGCTGCCCAGGGAAGTGGTTGAGTCACCATCCCTGGAGGTATTTAAAAGACGTGTAGATGTGGTGCTTAGGGACATGGTTTAGTGGTGGACTTGGCAGTGCTAGGTTAACGGTTGGACTTGATGATCTTAAAGGTCTTTTCCAACCTAAATGATTATATGAGTCTATGATTCTAAAATAAACACTTTGAATCTTTCGTTAGTGACGATTGTCACTAAAGACCAATGCGACCAACGAATCAGATCAAGATCAAGTAGACAACTGATGCTTCTAAATATAATACTTTTTTCTAATAAATTAGAAAAGTTCTGATTAATTTATTTTGATTAATTCCCATTAAAATTCGAACAATTTATTTGATGAGAGCTTTGGTAAGGAGTTTAAGCTCATTAGTAATTTAGGAGCCTACATCCTAACTGCACCTAGGCACCTTTGAAAAAAAAGACCTGTTACCTATTTTTTTATACAAGTTGGAGTTTATTTTAGGACTTTCTGTGAAAGTTTAATGCTAAATGATGAAGAAGTGTGGCTGGGTGGTTCTTGAGGCAATCAACTGTAAACTGTCCTAGATTACGTCTGAACATGGAGTGTTTCCTTCCCTAGGATCAAGGTAAACAATGCAGAAGCATTCTGACTGTATGTTGTGCTAAGACGTAGGTGCCTACGTTGCCTTCATCTTCTACTACTCAGTTTGAAAGAAATCAGTGTACATGGTGCAGGGAGAGAGTCATAATGTACTCCATTTTTCATGTCACTGAGCTAAACAAGCCAGTGTTTTACTCAGAAGACAGGTTCTCTTTTCCTTTGGACTTTTATTAGGCTTTCTCTACATCTTTTCCAGTTTAAGTTTTCAAGGAAAGGTGTCCAGAACTTCACAGAGTATTTTCAGTGACATTATAACTGGTATCTTGTGCAGTGGCACTGCTACTTCCATCACCTGCTGCATGCTAGGATTACAATAGTATCTTTCACATATGTGCTTCACTAGTAACTCATAGTACTCTTGCAACCACCCAAAATACCCAGCTTCCATGCTTCCTACCAACCGATCAGCTAACGTTGTTGTCATTTCCCTAGGCGCATGATTTTCCACTTCTGTGTTCCCCAATTTCAAACCGCTTCATCCTCTTTGACTGAAAGGAGACCTTAAGTAAGTAGGAGTAACTGGAGTGTGTCCTGAACATATGACAGTCGAAGAAATTCTAGGCTTATGAAAGGCAGGGGCTAATTTCCTACATTTTTCAATATAATTTGTATTTGTTATTACTGGAAACACCCAGATGACATTACACTTTGTAGTCATTTGAAGAATATTCCCGCGAAAGAAGGTCAACCAGTTCTTAAAACACAAAGCATGTAAAATAAATTCTTGTATTCCAAAAAAAGCAATATTACCTACTGATATTTTTTAAATCCATTTTAATTAAATTAGCCTGCTAGAATTCATGGCCTCAGGTAAAGGTTTTGAAACAATAGCTCCAAGCAGGGACTCTTCATGTATTTCAGATGGCTTGTGAATGATCAGCAAATTACTTTTTTGAAATGGTAACATTAACCATAAGCCACTAGCTTTTAAAAGCCTAGGTAGGAGAGCCGTGTTTCTGAAAATAGGAGTTAGTGTGACATGAAGACACTTGATGTTTCTCTCATGTACACTACCATGGAACCAGGATTTAAAGTCTGCATGCCTGCACATACAAATCCATGTATAATCTGTGTATCTGGTACAAAAGATAAGTCCTTTATATTTGTATTTAGTTATTATATTATCTGGGACCCACTTTATGAATCCATTAGAATATTTCTACCATGTCATGTTATTCTAATAATAGCACGCACATCAATAATTTTAGCAAAGGCCTTTTCCTAAGCATAAAATAAATCACTTCACTGGGGAACAGGGTCTGAATTCAAAGAAAGTCAATTCTTTTATTAGTGTAAATGCGTTTGTTACAGTTAGTTGTAAAAGATAACCAGTCAACCATTGTCGTGGTTTAACCCCAGTCAGGAACCAAGCACCACCCAGCTGCTCGCTCACCCTCCCCCCCTGGGTGGGATGGGGGAGAGAAGTGGAAGGGCAAAAGTAAGAAAACTCGTGGGTTGAGATAAGAACAGTTTAATAATTGAAATAATAATAATAATAATGATAATAATAAAATTGTA